>NW_018252300.1:325803-333757 GCF_001263595.1 Phalaenopsis equestris | reverse complement strand
TTATCTTTTGGATTAACTTCCACAGTACTCTGAAGAATTCCAGAAGGTCTGTTACTAAGTGCAGTAGCAATATGTCCTAATTAATTTTCAATATTTCTAATAGCAGCCCCTTGATTTTGTATTTGATTTCCCATATTTAACATCACTTCTTCCATCATCAATTTCTTTTCCTTAACTTGTGGGTTAGGATTAGAGTTAAATCTTGAAGGATAATAAGGTCCAAAATTAGGATTTCCTTGTTTATTCATATTTCTTGATGGATTCACCAGATTGTTATAATTATTCCAACTAAAATTAGGGTGATTTTTCCATCCAGGATTAAAACAGTTAGAATAGGGATTATTATTTTGATTATTTATAGCGTTTAAAGTTTCATAAGATGGTTAAGTATCAATAATCTGTCCTAATAAATTTTACTCTAATACTAGGGGTATTTGAGAATAGTTCACTCCTATTTGATCAATCTTTTTAAAAATAATAGCAATTTGAGATGCCAAAATAGACATTGCATCAGAATCATGAAAACTGGTTACTCTCTTAGGATTTACCCTTTCAGAGGGCCAATGAAAATTATTAGTAGCCATTTCTTCAATTAAAGAATATGCTTCATCAAAAGGTTTTAACATTAATGATCCACCTTCAACACCATCTATAATAGATCTTAGTGATCCTACTAATCCATTGTAAAAGGTTTGAATTATTAACCAATCTGGCAAAGCATGGTGTGGAAATTTTCTAAGAAGATCTTTAAATCTTTCCCAGACTTCATATATTGATTCCCCTTCAAACTGACAAAAAGATGTAATATCATTTCTAAGCTTAGCGATTTTCGAGGGTGAAAAATATTTAGCCAAGAATTTTTGTGATAATTCTCCTCAAGTTCTAATAGATCCAGGTGCTAATGAATTTAACCAAGCCTTGGCTTTATCCCTTAATGAAAAAGGAAAAAGTCTAAGCCTAACAACATCATTAGACACTCCCTCATATTTAAATGTAGCACAAATCTCAAGAAAACTAGTAAGATGTAAGTTAGAATCTTTAGTAGGTGATCCTCCAACCTGATTATTTTATATCATTTGGATAATAGCAGGTTTAAGCTGAAATGAATTAGCAGCAACTTTAAGATTTTGAATAGTCAAGTAAATTTCATATGTTGTCGGATTCGCATAATCTTTTAAAGGTCTTTGTCGATTCTCATTTATTACATTGTCTAAGTTATTTGTCATTTCTTTAAAATTTTTAATTTCTCTTTGTTGTTTTTGAATCTTTCTAATAGTACTTTCTATCTCTGAATCGTAAGGTACTAAGCCTTCAGATCCAATATTTTGCATAAACAAATAAAGTAAGTAAAGTAAAATTCTTTAAAAAAAACACTTAAATAAATTTATTTTTGGATTTTTGATTTTTTTATATATTTTTATAGTATATATATTATCTCTAACTTACCTAATTTATCAAAACTATTTAATTTACATAAATTTAACAGTTACCTTCCCCACGCAACGGCGCCAAAAACATAGTAAATACTAATCTACTAACATATTTATGTAATGAAGACTTCTTATGTGAAAAAGCATCCTTCCCACTATAATGAGGTTCTAGTGAAATGAGATGAGATAGATGTTTATAATATGTATTGTGTCAAATAAGAGCAATTATAATTCTTTACCCTGATACAGTGAATAGAAAATCATTGGCTAATCCTAGTTTTAGTCCCTAAATCAGTGGCTAGGCTAGGAGGATATCAGCTCCCACTCCAGTGTTCTCACTTCCCTTCACCTGAAGGCTACCTCTCGCTTTAGTTTTTAAACACTAAGATAGAATTGGGGATTTTAATCTGTCACCCTAAAGATTCTCCAATTCTACACCCAATAAAGAATATTTTCCTATTTATTGCACTTAATTCCATGAACGAATTTCTCCTCCATGAAATCAAATGTGATCCTCACTCTGTTGTAGAACTCATACTCCATTTCCCGGATCATATGATTCACAACATATTTTAACAATTTAATTAGCCAGATCAAAATGTAAATTAAGTTCGGGTTGAAAAATCATCACAATTTATTTTATATTTTAATATTGGCACATCATATTATCTCTCCATTTCACCATATCTCAGAGTAGGGAGAAAGATAAAGTGAACTACTCAAACTTCATGAGAAAGACACAACAAAACACAAATTTCATATATAAAAGAAAGTTCATACAACACTAATAAATAAACAAAACTTATCTGAAACTCTTTCTCAAAGCAAATCCCTTATAACCTTTCCTTAGAAAGGAAGGAAGAAGATATCTCTCATTTTTCTCCTTCTCCAACACTCTTACAGAAATTTTCACACTAAATCTCACCATACAAACTCTAAACTATAAAAGAAAAGACACTAATGGACTCTAATATGGTGGTGGAATAAAAATGGATTATGATAATGGGGAAAAATGGAGCGTGGTGGAACGTCTGGGAGTGAAAAGGAGTCACTTTCCTGATGAATTTTGGCCCCAAACAAAGCCCAAGGTCAGTTCTCCAAGAGGTGCCTCCAAAAAAATATTCAAAAATCTTCTAAATACATCAAAACTTCTAGAAATGGGGACTGAACCACCTTTGGCACCGCCGGCGCTAAGTAAAAATTTTAGCTATTCTGTTGTTCTGTGCTGTCGGCGCTGCCCATGTCGCGGTCGGCGCTGAGTACTTCTTCAAAAATGTCATTTTGACTCCAAATTCCATCCTTTTTTATTCCTTTTTGTTTTAAGTCCTAAAAATCAATAACCTACAAGAAAACATCAAAATATGTTCCATTAAGGTGCAATATCACCAAAAAGAAGTATAAAATATGGGTCTAAAAATGCATATATTTTTTGTGTATCATTATATTGATGATATCATGGTCTTCCCCAGTACTCACAAGAATGCTGTTAAGAAAGTTTTTTAGAGCCTCCAAATGTTTCAATTACACTCAGGGATGAATTTCAGTTCTGATAAGTGTCATCTGATATTCAATAAAAAATTTTCCCCAATTGTAAACAGTAGGCTTCAAATTATACTGGTTTCTCCTGTACTCAACTCCCAATCAAATAGCTTGGAGTGCTCCTCATCACTAGCAGATCAAAACATATTAAATTTGATGAAGTCCTCAATAAGATTACTTTCTATCTCTCAGGTTGGACTCAGACTTTCCTCTCCAATGGTGGTAGAATCATTTTGCTCAAGAGTATACTCACAACTTTCCCCTCCTACATCCTCCAGATGACCAATCTAAAGAAAAGTACTCAACTTCAGATGGAGAGGGCTTTTAACAGGTTCTTGTGGTTAAGACAAAAACATGAAATGCATTGGGCTTCTTGGCAGAAGGTAGCTAAACCTCTTTTGGCTGGGGGTATTAGTTTCAAAGGCCTGAACCATCTACTTCAAGTTAACCTGTGTAAGATCTGGATTAAATTCAGAGCCCAATCCTCCTTGTGGGCAAAATTCATATGGGGTAAATACTACAAAGATCAACACCCTTCTCTTGCTGTTAAAAAAAAAATTGTTAAAAAATTGGGGGACTCTAAAACTTGGGTGAGTATGCTCAAGATCAGACACCTTGCTGAAGAATTATTCATATGGGACTTGGGTAAAGGGGATATTAGTTTCTGTCTTGATCACTGGTGTCCTAAAGACTGGTTGACCCCTTCTTCTCCTGTCCTCAATCCTCATCTCAAAGTTGTTGACTGTTGGGAGGGTAATAATTGGTCACTCCCTAAGCTCTCTACTATCCTACAGGATGACTCAGTCAATCAAATTGGGAACATACAGTTTGACAAAAACAGATCTGATAAACCTGTTTGGCAAGCTTATGCAAATGAAAGTCTCACTAAAGCTATTTATTCCAAACTCTATTGTTGGGAGCAAGTGAAATGGGGAGATATTGTCTGGAATAAATTCCTTTCTCCCTCCATGTTCCTTTTTTGCTAGAGAACCTTTCAAAAATTACTGCTAACTAATGACATCTTCAAGCTCAAAGGATTGAGATGCCCCTCTAGATGTTGATTGTGCTTACAGAAGGAGGAATCAGTGCCTCACCTTTTCTTTGAATGCAACTTTGCCCAAAAAGTCTGGAATTAGTTCCTTCAATACCTGACTTTAAATGCCATTAATATTAACTGGGGCAACCTCACTACCTGCTGGCAGAACTGGCATGCTTATAACTATGCTTCTATCCCCTTCATAGTGTTCAGGTTCATTTGGATGTCCAGAAACAATGCTAAATTTGAGGGTATCCCATCTAATGCTGTCAAGATGGTCATAAATTGTGTAGTTTACCTACACAAGATGATAAAACACAAAAGATTCCCCAATATTTCCAATTCCTACCCCACTGAGAGTATAACTCCTCTTCAAATTTGTAAGGTTTTCTGGAAACATCCAATGTCTCAAATTGTCAAGATCAACACAGATGGAAGCTTCATTGAAATGGGTGCTGATGTGGGAGGAATTTTCAGAAACCACCTTGGTCATTGTCTACTATACTTCTATACCCTAGTTTTGCCTTCTGATGATATTGGGCTGAACTAATTTTTGTGTATTGGGCATTAAAACTGGCTATAAAGACTAGATGGAATCACATATGGGTGGAGGTGGATTCTATTGTGGTTATTAAACTCCTGGACTCTGAGGACCTGCCTCCCTGGCATCAGCTCTAATATTGTTTTTGTCTCTGCCTCCCCCCTCCTCCACTCCTATTTCTACTGCATGGAGATCTGATAGATGTCCCCCATTTCAGAATTGCTGACCACAACACACTCAGGAGATAGCTATTTTTTTGTTGAAGATCACTTACTCTTATTTTATGGGTCCCTTCTTAGACTGTTGGCCATTTTATTTAAGGCCTTTTCTTTTTCCTTCCTTTTATTTGTCTTACACCAGCTGTATTTTTTTTGTGTGGGGTTGTGGTACACTTGGATTGTTTTGTTGGGGTACTTTCTTCCCCGCTCTTTTGTAATCCCTCTTAAGCTAACATGTAGGGAGCCATTAGATCTCATATTTTTTTTTAAATAAAACATTACTTTTCAAAATTTAAATACTATTTTTCTAAAATTAAATTCATATATATATTAAATTTAATTTAAATTACTTCCAAGATGCAAATGGCACATGAACAACATATTTCCCCATCGACACTGTTGTGTTACAACAGAAAGATAAGCGAGATAAATTCAGATGTGTTGAGAGCCATCACAAAATCAAAGATTAGAGTAATAAATGCACTTACCTTCATCACTACAGAGGTTGGGGAGTAGAAGATTTGGAATGCACAAAGAGAGATGAATTCAATTTTCTTTAAAGAGATAGAAGAGATAGAATTGAACAAGGTGATGTCAATTCTCTACTACAGTTGTTCATGGAGAGGCAAGTGATGAGACTTTTCGATATGCTTAATTTTATATATTCTATATAGTCACAATAATAAAAATGAAAGTATACATATCTCTCAAGTAATATAGGACTTTCTGATTAAGCCCCGATTATCGATCCCAAAAGGAAGCAAGGAAAGATGTCCTTAGTCAAATTCCAGTCTACTACTATTAGTCCTTAGTTTGGAATGTCAATTAAAATAGTGTTTTATCTAGCAATTACTCCTAAATGCAAATGTTAAATGTAAGGATAGTAAATATTCCTAAAAGTAAATATTAATTCTAAAGGTAACCCTTTTTGGATGAGTTGGTTTGGAGAACTTTAAGATGTCAAAAACTACAATTCTTATGTAGTGAAATGGATAATGTAAAAGAATGAGATACATTAAATACTGTATGTGCCAAATAGAAGCAATTTTAAATCTCTACCCTGATTCAGTGCTATAGAAAATCATTGGCTAATCTATACCCTCAGGCTTAGTTCCTAAATCCGTGGCTAGGCTAGGAGGATACTGGCTCCCACTCCAGAGCTCCCGCTCCCACTTCCCTTCCCTTGAAGGCTAACTCTCGCTTTAGTTCTTTAAACACTAAGATCGAATTGGGGATTTTAGTCTGTCACCCTAAAATCTCCAATTCTATGCCCATCAAAGTATATTTACCTATTTAATTGCATCCAACCCCCATGAACTTCAACATCCATGGAATTTGAATGTGGTTCCACTTTGTTGAGAATTACACCACCCTCTTGGGTCTTAATGCAATTACAATGAATTTTAAAACTACAACAAGCCTTTATTGTAATGTAAATGAAGTGCAAGTAAAAACCATCACATTTATAATTAAAACTTTTTCAAGCATGCACCCCAAAATCCAAAACATGAATCTTACTCATTGTAAAAGAAAAGTAAAAGGAAAATAATGACATAATTCTCTCATGCCACTATTTCCAAAGAAGAAGACAGAGTAAGAGAAACACATCACAAAGCACGAAGAAAACACAACAAAAAACATCTTATATCAAAGCAAATCCACTAAATATGCATTTACAAAAACATAAGATAATGAAGAACACAATACTTAGATTTTTCCCCTTGAAAGAAAGATGAAAATCTCTCCCACAAAGTCTCCCGTCGATCTATGCAATGCTAGAACATTCCCTTACAAATTCTCTCAAAATTCTCCTTACTAATTTCTCCAAAAAGGTAGAAATCTACATTTCTACTTCTATTCTAAGATCATTAAACATTCTCCACATTTTCTCACTCCCACACACCCTCACACACACACACACATGCATGCATGAGAGGTGTTAAGCCCTCTTTTTTAAAGAGACATAAATTCCCTCCTTTTTTCCAAGAGACAAATCTATTCTTCCAAAAGACATGTCTCTTCATTCAAGAGCCTTATCCAAGTGTTTAGATTCATTGAATTGCTTCATGGGGTGTTTGAATCACTTGGAAGCCTTCTAGAACATCAAAAACTGCCAAAATTGATCTATGACCGTCCCGGGCACCGTCGGTGCCATTTTGGGCGTTGTCAACGTCATTTTCTTGTCATTTTTCTGCTCTTCAGTGTCGTTGGTGCCGACTCTGGCGCCGCCGGTGCCTACCCTGCGCAGCTCCACCACTTTGCTTCGTTTGGCTCCATTTTAGCTCTGGTTCACCCCATTTCAGTTGTGTTGTGTTCCTAACAGATAAACCTACAAAATAAGCATAAAAAAAACTTTTCTTTAAAGTGTAATTTCATTCAAAAATGTGTGAGAAGTTTAAAAGAGATTTAGCATAGAAAGACATATCGAAATGTGCCAATACAAAATTTTCTTTCTTGCTCGTTTTTGCTCCTAATTACATCTTTTTTGCTTCCTTCTCTCTAAAACTCCATTTTTTGTACCTGAAATCAAAAATATACAAAATACCTTCCTTTAAAGTGCATTATCATTGAAAATCACCAAATATAGGCATTAAAAGCATATAAAAAATTGCACATTTTTTAGGTGTATCAAAATCCCCCAAACTTAAATGTTACTTGTCCTCAAGTAACCCTTTTATTATATAAAAATATTATTTAGGATAGAGACTAACTTATAAACTTCTATACATTAGTTTAGTAAATAAAATAGTAAAATTTAAGAAAAACCTTTGATAACTTAGATTCAAACTCTAAGTCTAAGAATACTTAGTAATCAATTTTAAGATTTCTGAATTTCTATATAGTTCAAGAAGAATTGCAATTTGTTATATCCAGGAATTTAGAACATTCATATGAAAAAGAACTTATGAAAAAGAACTTCATGCTTCATGAAAATTTTACTAGTAATTCTACTAATACTTCAATAAAAGTTTAAAAAATGTAATAAAGCCTTTTCCTTAAGCTGATTCAAGTAAAGCCATTTTTTTATTAAGCATCTCCTCAAGCTTCGGATTCAAGTGATGCCAAGTTTTGATTAGCCATCTCCTCACTCATTTTTCCTTTCTTTCTCTCCCTTTTTTTTTCTTTTTCTTTTTTTCTTTTTTTTTTCTTTTCTTTCTCTCCCTTTTTTTTTCAAGTGAGGATTACTATG
>NW_018252300.1:320386-325651 GCF_001263595.1 Phalaenopsis equestris | reverse complement strand
TAAAATTCTTAATACTTCAAAAATACAATTTCCTTTACTTTAAATAGAAAAACATAATCTTATCCTTTCATACCAAATATCTTTAACTTTAGAATTAATCATCATTATTAAAAACTTTTACCTAAATATGTCATAATTTTTACAAACATAAATATAGTCATTTAAAGTTAAACTCTAATTCCAAGGTCATGTTAAATTAATTTTAAAAATATAGTTAATTAAGGACAAATATAATTTAGTTTGCTTCTTTTCAAAAGAAATTTTCTTTTCCCCCAAACTTGCATTTTTAAATATTTTACAATTAATTCCATAAAATGTAGCAGGAAGGAAAAGTAATTGAATCTACTAGCTACTACAACATTCTATCAAATTTATATACATTCAAAATCAGGATAGAATGACTGCAGGAGAATGTAAATCTAGCCTAAAACATACATGCAATAATACTAAACTAAAAGGAAGTATACTTAGCTTTAAAATCTATTTTTCTTCCTACCCCCAAACTTGATTTTTAACATGTATAGCATTTAGTGCAAGAAAATTTAAGTAGGAAGAAAAATAGTTTAGAAATTCTATCTACCACAAATGTCTATCACAAGCATCTACAATTATTTATCAGCATAGAAAACATATAGTAGAAAGTAAATCTAAACTAAACATGCCAGAATGATATTAACTAAATAAAAGTCTAACTAGCATAACATGTATCAACATTAGAATATAAAAATGTTCTTCAAGTCTTATAAATTATAACACAAACACAAACAAACAAACAAGATAAACGAGGTCAATTCTTCCTTTAACTTATCACATCTCACTAACTTACTTCTAATTTCTAACGGAATCACTACACAAATATATTGGGTACTTATAAATGATTTTATAGATTCTAATACCGAAGATAAGATTTTACTTGATATATTGGCTCCTAGGCACCAATCTCAGGCATCATCTAATCCTTTAAATTAAGCACTTCTAATAGTTATAAGGATAGTGTAAATTCATCCATATATTACTCATCAAATAGGTTAGCTACTCCTACCAAAGGAAAACAAGGTCAAAGAAAGGAAGTAATAAAATTGAGATGGAATTGTCATTGATAAATTCATAATGTCTCTTCTAAAACTCAAGTCTGGGTTAGACCCGAGTTGTAGTGGAATCGTCAATCCAGCTTCTACAAGAGAACATACAAGTCTAACCATAATAAGAAGTTAAGAAAGCTTTGATTGAATTAAGTGCATTTAGAATGAAGATAATTGAATCTTGAGATGTTATTCCATTGGATTTGTCAAATGAGAATTTATTGAGAAAAGAGGCACACAATTTTTATACAAACATAAATGCTTTGGATTTAAAGAAACATCTTTTAACTTTTGGAGATTAGGAGATATTTGAATGCTACAATTCTTTTGGAGATTTGAAGATATTTGAATAGAACAATTGAGATATCTTTCTAATGAATTCCAAATTATTGAAAAGGATGTGGAGTGATTGATGAAGTATTTTTTCAGCAATACCTACAAGAGAGTTATGTAGTTGTTGTGATGATTGAATGATTGAACTTAGAAGACAATTTTAAGAGTGATTGATGAAGTATTTTTTCAGCAATACCTTTCAAATTTATGTATGGTGGGCTGTTGGCTAACATTGGTAGTTTTGGAGTTTTGAAAAATTTATAGTGGAGTTACATAAATAGGTGATGTGCAATCTTTTTATTATTTTGACAATATCTGTATTTTATTTTTTTATTTTGAGAAAAAAGTTTATCATTTGTAATTCATAAGCCTCAAATTTTAGCATAGTAGTTTTATACTAACTTTGAGTCATCGTACTATCTCAGGGTCACTAGGTAAAATCTTTATGGGGTTTCTATTAATTGCATTAATAATCTGCCCCAACATCAAAATCTCATTCATTTTGTCTATATACCACGGAATATGCCATTCAGTGACTTTGAATAACTCTTTCATAGGAGATCTTTTATTGATTTCATCATCCAATTCAGGTTCATCTTGTGATTGAGTTAAATATGAAGATATAAAAACTGGTGGTGTAGATAAATTCCCTAAATATGTAGGCTTTAAAATTGTATGGGGTATATTCATTTTAAGTTCATGAGATTTTTCAACAAATGGAATTAAAAGTTTATTATCTTTCGGTACCGTCCATTATTTCACACCTCTCCTGAACATACATACAGAGTCTGTAAACAACATTTTAGACTCATCATGAAAGTCCATTTCGATCTCATATGTTAACTTACTCTCAAAACATTTTTGGAAATGGTTTTTATATAGATAATCAATTTCATCCATCCAAAAATAGTCATCATCTTTTTCAGTTGGAAACTTCATAGCCTTCAAAACATCAAAATTGGTTTCATGGTCATCAATATTCATAGTTAACTTTCCTTTTTGCACATCTATCATAGCTTGTCCAGTAACAAGAAAAGTTCTCCCCAAAATAATGGGATATTCTTTATCTTCCTCCATATCTAATACAATAAAGTCCATAGGAAAGATAAATTTATCCACTTTAATAAGTACATCATCTATAACCCCTTTTGGATAAATGATAGATCGATCAGCTAACTGAAGGGTTATAGTAGTGAGAGAAATATCGCCTAAACCTAACCTTTTAAATATAGATAGAGGCATCACATTAATGCTCGATCTTAAACCACATAAAGCTTTTCCACATAATCTTTCTCTAAATACACAAGGAATTGTTAAGCTAGAAGGATCTTTAAGTTTCCCAATATGCTTTTTCTGAAATATAGTGTTGCACTCCTCAATTAGTGCAACTGTCCGTACTCCCTAAATTTCCTTTTCCTTTTTAATATCTCCTTCATAAATTTTGCATAACCTCAGCATTTTTTCCAAAGCTTTAGCAAAAGGAATATTTATTGTTAACTTCTTAAGTACATCCATGAAATTTGAAAATGGTTTATCCAACTCATGTTGTCTAAATCTTTGAGGAAATGGAGGTGGTGGTCTTTCTAAATTAATTTTAGTTAGAGATATTGATTTTTCCATATCCTTAGAAACATGTTCTTTGGGTCTTTTATTTTTCTTTATTTCTCTCACAACTCTTTTCTTTTTTCTGACCACATCCTCTATCTCTCTTCCACTTCTTAATTGGACAGCTTCTATTTGTTCATCATTTTTCTCTTTAGTGTTGATCTCAGTGTTGCTAGGAAGTGTTCCTTGGGGTCTATTACAAAGTGAATTAGCAATTTCCTTAAGTTGATTCTTTATGTTTCTAATCGCAGCATTTAGACTTTGCAACTGGTTTCCTATTTGCAATACCACTTCTTCTGTAGACAACTTCTTATCCTCAAATTGTTGATCATTGTTAGAGTACAGTGAAGATGAAGTTCTTTAATTTGTGTTCCCCTGATTATTCTAACTTCCATTAGGATTTGCATGATTATTTTTCCATGGTTGGTTTCCACACCAAGTAGTGTGATATCAGTTAAAATTAGGATGGTTCTTCCAACCTGGGTTGTAAAAGTTAGAATACAAGTTATTTATGGTATTTAAAGTCTCATATGATAAGTTAGAATCAATCATATGCCCTAATGAACTTTCCTCACTTACTAGAGTAAATTGAGGATGGTTCATTCCAAATTAGTCCAACTTTTTTGATATTACATCAACCTGAGATGCAAGATTTGCAATCGCATCTGTATCATGAACACTGGCTATATTTTTAGGATTTACCATTATAGAGGGCCATTGAAATTCATTTGTAGCTATTTCTTCCATTAGCACATATGCTTCATCAAATGATTTTGACATTAATGATCCACCAGCGGCAGCATCAATTATAAACCTAAGGGATTCTACTAACCCATTATAAAAAGTTTGAATGATTAACAAATGGGGCAGAGCATGGTGTAATGGTGTGGACACTTACTTAGGAGTTCCTTAAATCTTTCCCAAGCTTTGCATATTGATTCACCTTTATACTGACAAAATTAGATAATATCATTTCTAAGTTTAATAGTCCTTGAAGGTGAAAAATACTTAGCTAGGAATTTCTGATTTAACTCTTCCCAATTTTTAATAGAGGCAGGTGATAATGAGTATAACCACATTTTAGCCTTATACTTAGTGAGAAGGAAAAAGCATTAGTCTAACAGCATCGTCTGACATGCCGTTATAATGAAATGTAGCACAAAGTTCTAGAAAATTGGATAAGTGTAAATAGGGATCCTCCGAATAAGTCCCCCAAACTGATTATTCTGCATCAGTTGGATAATATCTAGATTTATTTTAAATGAATCAGCTTCTGCGATAGGGGTTTGTATACTTGAGTGAATTTCATCTGTCGTAGGATTTATATAATCCCTTAAAGATTTGTGATGATTTTCTAAGTTATTATTTTGAATGTTTTCCATTTTCATTTCTAGTTCTTCAAGTCCTTTCTATTTTTTGTTTTTTTTTTTTTTCAAACTCAGAATCATAAAGCACAAGTCCTGCGGATCCTTTATTTTGCATACGCAACACAACAAACAATACATCAAAAATTAAACAAATAAAATAAAAGATATATTCAACACAACAAAATATTCTTACAAACACCTTGTTTTTGACACAAACAATTTTTTCACAACACTTTTTCTTTCACAACAAAAACTTTTCATTTCATACAATAAATACTTTTCAAACAAAAATAGTTTTTACGACACTATAGTGTTCCAAGTCTAAGCCTAATTACTTCAACTAAAATTCTCCTAAAGTTCTTACCGAAGCTTGCCTGGTAATGGCATCAAAAACTTGATGCGACTTTTTTATATGCTTAATTTTATATATTCTATATAGTCACAACAATATAAACACAAGTATATGTATCGCTCAAGTAATATAGGACTTTATGATTAAGCCCCGATTAGCGAGCCCACGAGGAAGCAAAGAAAGATGCCCTTAGTCAAATTCCAGTCTACTACTATTAGTCCTTAGTTTGGAATGTCGATTAAAATGATGTTTTATCTAGCAACTACTCCTAAATACGAATGTTAAATGTAAGAATAGTAACTATTCCTAAAAGTAAATATTAATTCTAAAGGTAACCCTTTTTGGATGAGTTGGTTTGGAGTACTTTAAGATGTTAAAAACTACAATTCTTATGTAGTGAATTGGATAATGTAAAGGAATGAGATACATTAAATATTGTATGTGCCAAATAGGAGAAATTTTAATTCTCTACCCTGATTCAATGTTATAGAAAATCATTGGCTAATCTCAGGTTTAGTCCCTAAAT
>NW_018252300.1:292192-320213 GCF_001263595.1 Phalaenopsis equestris | reverse complement strand
CCTTTATTGTAATGTAAATGAAGTGCAAGAAAAAACCATCACATTTATAATTAAAACTTTTTCAAGCATGCATCCCAAAATCCAAAACATGAATCCTACTCATTGTAAAAGAAAAGTAAAAGGAAAATAATGACATAATTCTCTCATGCCACTATTTCCTAAGAAGAAGAAAGAATAAGAGAAACACGTCACAAAGAACGAAGAAAACACAACGAAAAACTTCATTATATCAAAACAAATTCAACAAAATCATAAGATAATGAAGAACACAATACTTAGCTTTTTATCCTTGAAGGAAAGATGAAAAAATAAAGATGAAAATATCTCCCACAAAGTCTCCCGTTGATCCATGCAAAGCTAGAACATTCCCTTACAAATTCTCTCAAAATCGCCTTACCAATCTCTCCAAAAAGGGATAAATCTACAAAAAGGTATTCCAAAAAGGGATAAATCTACATTTCTACTTCTATTCTAAGATCACTAAACATTCTCCACATTTTCTCACTCACACACACCCTAACACACACACACACATGCATACATGAGAGGTGCCAAGCCCTCTTTTTTAAAGAGACATAAATTTCCTCCTTTTTTCCAAGAGATAAATCTATTCATCCAAAAGACATGTCTCTTCATTCAAGAGCTTTATCCAAATGTCTAGATTCATTAAATTACTTCATGTGGTGTTTGAATCATTTGTGAGCCTTCTAAAACATCAAAAACTGCCAAAAATCGATCCATGACAGTCCCGGGCGCAGTCAGTGCCATTTTGGGCACTGTCAGCGTCATTTTCTCATTATTTTTCTGCTCTTCAGTACCACCAGCATTGGCTCCAGCGCCTCCGGCACCCACCCTGAGTAACTCCACCATTTTTTTTCGTTTGGCTCCATTTTAGCTTTGTTTTGCCCATTTTCATTTGCATTGTGTTCCTAACAGATAGACCTACAAAATAAGTATAAAAACAACCTTTCTTTAAAGTGTAATTTCATTCAAAAATGTGTGAGAAAAGTAAAAGAGATTAAGCATAGAAAGACATATCAAAATGTGTAAGGACAAAATTTTCTTTCTTGCGCTCGTTTTTGCTCCAAATTACGTTTTTGCTCCAAATTACATTGTTTTTGCTTCTTTTTCTCCAAAACTCCATTTTTTGTACCTGAAACCAAAAATATATAAAATATCTTTATTTAAAGTGTATTATCATTTAAAATCACCAAATATAGGCATTAAAAACATATGAAAATTGCCCATTTTTTAGGTGTATCAGCAAGCTGGGGATAGCATGTTTACTTGGGACTTCCAAACTGGCGAGGACGACAAACTAACGAGTTTTTTTTTTTTGAGTAATGGTCCGTCCAAGCTAAATTATGACTATTTTGGGGATTCATAATTTTTTATACAAGCTGCTGACTAAACAAGTATAATTTATGTTGTGCTCCTTTTGTGGGGGTTAACCACCATTGGCAAAATGTTCTCTTTGGAATTGAGTTTTTGTCATACGAGACAATTGATTCTTTCAAGTGTTTATTCAAAGCATTCTTTCGTATAATGGATGACAAGCATCTAATCACAATTTTTTCATGGAATATTCCAATAACTTCGTGACGAATGTGATTGAAATTCAATGCAATTACACTGTATTTTAATTAAAATATGTTCTTGAGTGTTAATTTGTAAGTGCTCCTAAAAAATAGGAATACTTTACACCACAGCAAACACAAACATACACTAACATGTTGATGCATTCTATCGGTGAATTCTAAGTGTACCATACATCATCATCATTGGCATCATCAATCTCATGGCTTCTGTGTTCACTAACAGTCTCAGACTTGACCAAAGCAAGCAAAGAATGTTACCTTCAAAAAAATCTACAATTACTTCTGAGCAGTTTTTCAGCTTCTTCATTAATTTAAATAAGGCCTGAAATGAGTCATTGATGTCATTGATTTAGAGTTGACTCTAGAAACTAATGGGATCTTCTTTAGGGGAATGTTATTGATGTGTAGTTTGCTGTTATTTATGTATTATTGGGTGTATTATTAGTGACGATGGTGTTATTATCTACAATACGGTGTTATTATCTTATATGTGTGTTATTATTGTATACGCTTTATTATTAGAATATTCACCCTTGTTATTTACTTATGTTCGATGATATTGAAATATTATGTGGTATTTTTTTCTTCTGTCCAGTGCTATTAGAATAATCCCCTGTGTCATTTTACTTCCTTGCAGTATTATGGTAGTTTTTCGCAGTAATATTGGAAAATTTTGTGTCCTTATTCAACTATTATGGCAATTTTATCAGATTAATTTTCATCCTTAAATTCTTGAATTTTAATAGTGCATATTATAATTTCTCCTTTCACAAAAACTGAGAGGGATTAAGATTTCTATTGTGGAAGTTTTTCTGCCCCACAATAATTTTATTCTTCTATATTGAAAATGCTCAAATGGCCTATCAATTTTTTGGGAACATAAGATAAATATTTGGTGTGGATAATTTTTATTTATTATTAAAAAAAATACTAAGGGCATGTTCATCATCATCTCCATCAAATATTTAAAGTGTTCTTTAAATTCTTATTGGAATCAATTTTGATGTCGCATGTGTAGGATGTCCACCTGAGCTTATTGGGGTTATGCTTCATGCATTTGTTGTTTCTCATAGCTTGAGACATCTGCTCAAGATCCACCAGCGTGTGTTAAGGGGGTACGGAGCCGAGTTTATTTTGCTAGGATTTGGCTTTCGCTAACGCAAAGGCCGGTCTACATTTTGCATGTTGGATGACTCCGATCGGGCTAACAAATATTTCGTGTTGCATTGCGTGCAAAATTAGCTCGAATATGCCCAATTACCAATGAACTTCTCCGAATGACTCCGGACGACGAAACGAACCGCGCGCGTCCGAAATGTCAATTTTATCTCTAGAGAGCACCCGTTTTCGCTACAGCTTCGGGGGTATGCTAATTATTGTGGTATGCTCGATTACTGAAGAATTGGTCCAAACGTTCCCGGATGATAAAACGAACCGTCCGAACATGTTCAGAACGTCGGTTTTACTTAGGGAAGATGTTCATCTCATCACGAGGACGCCCCTCGGCCAAATGTGAACGATAATAATAATAATAATAATCATAATAATAATATTATTATTATTATTATTATTATATTAATAATAATAATAATAAGTATATTTCTTACCCTAATAAATTCAAGCATGCAGTTGATGGTATGTTACCCTATTAAGATCACGCATGCAACTGCTGGGATGGGTTGACTCTTTTATCTCTCTAGACTATCTAATCCTATCTCATCCACCTGTTCAAAAAAGTAATAAAAAATAAAAAAATAAAGGGGGCTTTCACATCCCTGCAGACCAAAAAAAATATAGGAGGATAATAATATTATTAATATTTTCGTTATTATGATGATAATAATATAAAAAAATAATAGAAAATTAACTATCCTCCCACACTTGTTCACGCCGATCCTCAGGGAATTATAAAAAATGTTTGGATCGTGTCTCTCTCCTTTATCTTATGGCCTGCTACATCCTCTCTTAGGGCCACACATGCACCTGCTCCCTCTCCCGCTCGGTCTCGAGAAAAAGAGCCTGGAGTGCTCATGCTCCCTCTCCCACGTCACAGCCTACCCTCACCGGACCTCCCTCATCGTTGTCGAAGGCCGGCAGAGCCTCCTCAGCTGTCGACCACCCCTTCCACTCCTTTTTTTCTTCTTTTAGCCAACTACACTCACCGTATTTCTTCAACCCCACCGGCCTTGGCCTCGTCGGCTTCATAACGTTGCTGGAGTAAACATAGAAGAGAGCTTGAGTCTTTGGGTTTTTCCTACATATCTCCTTTACTCTCGGTCTACACCATCGGTGAGCTAACCTCCACACATCTCCATTCTACCTTCCCGACGACCGGATGTTTTGACATCGTCGGACAGCAGGCACCGTCGCTATTTGGGAGGAAGCAAGGATCTTCCACTTCATACATGAGCTTCCTTGAACTGCATTGGGCTTCGTGCAAACTTCATAGCGACATAATTCCCTTAAACCCCTTACATTTCACTTTCTAGCTAGCCTTAAGCTTTAGTGGTGATAGATGTGTGGATTCAATCGCTCATACGGGGTGCATGCACCAGCGTGAGCCGACGCGGTGGTCCGCCAATGTGATGGATCGCTTGTTTTCCTAGAGGTGGCCTTTAGGATAGGATTCTCCTTGTGCAACCAATTCCCCTACGATAGTCGAGGGAATCCTATTTGACTGCTAGGGGTGTAAACGAACCGAACACGAACGAACAATGCTTGTGTTCGTGTTCGGTTTGTTTAAAATTTAGTTTGTTTGAAATAAGTTCGTGTTCGTTTCTTAACGAACGAGCCGAACACGAACCGAACACGAGCTGTTCGCGAACGACGAGCCAATTTGACATCTCTAATATTAATATATAAAAATAATATTATATATTAATGATATAACTTATATTATATAAATATACAATATCTATATTAGTATATTACTACTATAGTATATTAATATATTATTATTATTATTTTATTATATATTATAATTTATAAAATTTAATGTTTTAAAATATAATAAATTTTTTATATATAATTATTTTATATTATTTTATATTTTAAACAATAACGATTCGAACACGAACGAACGTATCACTGTTCGTGTTTGGTTCGTTTAACTAACCGAACGAAAAAAATTTGTTCGCGTTTGTCTCGTTTACTTATCGAACGAATCGAACACGAACTCATTGACGAACCGAACACGAACTGTTCGCGAACAACGAGCTTTTTTGACAGCCCTATTGACTGCTAGCCTTAGCACAAAAATCTTAAAGGTTGGAGCCCCATTTTCTTTGGTTGCCTCGGTCTTTTTAGAAAGATCAAAGGGTTGGCCTTTGCAAAATGAGAAAATATGAATCACTAGCTTATTTTGCAAAACTAAGATGCATCATGAAATCGGGAAGAGCATCGTCACTAGCCCGTTTCACGATGAGGTGCAAAACTTCCCCTTGAAAATACGGGGAGAAGCTCCCCACCCGGTTCGCCAAAGAAAAGGTGGCAATCGCTATTTTTGTTAGCACGGGAATTGGTCCCTATTACATGTGTATGCCTGCATGTTGCATTTTACATGTCTCACAGCACTTCACTTCGCTCCGACGGACCGTCTCAGCCCGACGAGCATTTCACTTCGCTCAGACCATCCACTCCAGCTCGGTGAGCTCTTCACCTTGCTTTAACTGACCGCCCCAGCCCTGCGAGCATTTCACTTCCCTTTGACTGGCCACCCAAGCCCGATGAGCGCCTCACTTCCCTCTGACCAACTGTCCCGGCTCGGTGAACACTTCACTTCGCCCCGAACGACCGTCCTGACTCAGTGAGCACTTCACTTTGCTTTGACTGGCAACCCCGGCCTGACAGGCTTCCCACTTCATTTCAAACGGCTTCCCCGAACCGGTTGGCATGATACTTTGGCTCGACCGGATTCCTCGACCCAGTCGACCAGCTACTTGCACTACTATATTGTCTTTCATGTGTTTTTACATCTTTGCATATTATAGTACATATGTATGATTGCATTACTGCACCTTGTTTCGCATTTGTCTGGCTGCATGATTATGATCATATGCTTGAGTGGACATTTTCTTCGGGCCCCTGCTGCCATGGCATGCCTACCCTTTACAGGTCACTGCACTATCGGTATATCTCTTGGGGTCGCTGCCACAACGGCATGTCCATCCTCTTCGAGTTGTTGCCACCCTGACATGTCTATTCCGTTTGGTCACTGCCACTTCGGCATACCTCTTAGAGACGCTGTCACTACGGTATGCTCATCTTTGTTCGAGTCCCTGCCCCATGGTATACTCATCACTTGTGGTTTGACCAATCATTTGCATTTGTATGTTCACATGGATAGTGAGCTAGTCCCATTAGGAGAGTGACTCCCATGTTGGTCGCAATGCCTTAACGAGCATTTCTTATCGGGTTGATCCCAATGAGCAATGCGAGTTAAGTCATCAGAATTGACACGAGTATGATTGTGCTAAGGATCTATTGAATATAACTTGTGTCACCCCTCTTCTTGACACCCTTTAGATCCTTCGGATCTTTAAGATGGGGTCGGCATGACGACCACATCATACCATACTCAAACTTACCCAACACATATATACTAGGTTGATGCACTTTTCATTAAATGGTGTGCTAGGCTAGGGTTTAGGATGCTAGGTAGTATTTTGTACACCTCTGGCTATTGTTGTGTGTTGTGTTGTCTTGTGCAAGCCATGTGTCACCTTCTCACTTTATTTGGCGTGCTAGGATGCTTCTTATGTGTGATAATATATTAAGGTGATCTTTTGTAGGTGTCATGCTTATTTATACATACTCACACAGGTGTTATTATGGGGGAGCATGTAATAATTTCTAATCCTTTGCTTACAGGTGCTCTTTAGCTGCCCCAATTATAAGGCACAGCTTTTTATTTTTACGATGTATGGTGTGCCTGCTAACATCTATTTTATGCAGATTGAGTCTTTATTTTCTATTTCAAATGTATTTAAAAGAGTCCTAGGAGAGTCTACATCATAAATTAGGTATGGGTATGGGTTTCAAGGTGGATGACGCACCGAACCATGTGACGAGGACCAAGAGCGGCAGTTCGTGCCCCGTACCTTAAGTCCAAATTTTACATTTTGTATAGACTTAGGACCGGGCATGTATATGCGGAGTCCGGCAACTTTTATTATTTTTTTTGGATTATGTTGTCGATCCAATGACATTTTACCTTTTTATATATTCTTTTAGGATGCTTTCCCTTTCTTTTTCTTCTCGTGTGCTTTTGCATGTTGGAGCATTTTTATTGTTTATTTCTGTGTATCTGAACCTCACGTTCTAGTTCTCTCTACCTAAAAATCCTAATAATAAAAAACTAAGATAATCAATATTTTAGGACTAAAACTTTCAAGACTTTTCAAATCAGTTTTTACTTTCTGCATGGCCTTCGGGCTGGTTTTAAAAAATGATTTGCATGCATGGCTATTACCTAATCATACTTAATATGACCTCCAAAGTTAGGAATGTGGTATATAATTGCATCATATTTACATGTCACGAGAAGTAGCCTCGTGCTTCTCCAACCCGACTGGCCTAGCATAATCCCACTTAGGTGGTTGTCTAGCACGCTTAGGGTGTTAGGAGGCACCCCAATTTAGACAGGGCATAAGTCCTCTTGTTTGAGTGTTTCTAGCTTTGTAGCTAAACCTCCATTTATTTTTCCTTCCTGTGGCATCCTCGCCATTTCGACTGGTATAAGTCCCACCTCTTGGAGTTCCAGCCGATATTCATAGGATAGAGTCTCGTTCCTTTAACCTTAGGGCTACCAAGATCCCTGTGGATGACGTGATTCATAGATTGCTGATTGGGGATCTTTAGTTATGTTGGGTCGACTACCTTCACGACCAGCCAGACTTAAGGTCCTAGTGGCTTGAGATGATGTGCCCTGGTACCTGATCTGGCTACATCTACCTCTTAAGACTACTTCTCCCCACCTTTGACTACCTCTATTGAGCCCTCTCTACTCCTTTAACTTTGTTGATATCACCTTAACGACCCAATGCAGAAAAGCTGTCGCCCTTTTGGGATACGATGATTTGTCCTCTGCCCTTACGGCCCAGATGAGCTATGACGTATTAGGATGCCCCTGTCAAAGTAATTTATGGTTATTTCATAAGTTTTATGTATTGAGGAGCCACTACCCATCAGATGTGAGATATTCATCATCTGTCTGATGGCTTAGCGTGAGCTTCGAAGCATTAGAAACGTCACATACAAAATAATCACATTTTGATAACCTATGCCCCAGATTCATGATAATAAAGTGAAACTCCTTTCATTGAGAGTCTTCTCGCGTATTCCCTTAGATGTAATTAACTAGTAGGAAAACGTTCCTCTAGAAAATTTTTGACCCCAGAACAAAAATGTTCTTTTTAGTTCTCTAGTTACGGGTGGCTTATATAGAGATTCTTCTCGTGAATGTTATTTTTCGGGGTACTTCAATTTGATTCGTTTGGACATGTACCCTCGACCCATCACACGAGGATTACCCCTATAGAAGTCTTCCGTCTCTTTTTTTTTATTTATTTGTCTATTTGTTGTTGTACGTCATTTTGTTATTCGATTCCTCTCCTCTTCAAGTCATTCATTTGATTTAGGAGCGAAACTTATTCGAATAAGGAAATTATATGACAATACATAAATAGGCAAGCTGGTGACTCTGAGATCTAAAAAGAACCAAGAAAAACTATTCTTTAAAATTTATATATTAGATATAAAAGAAAAAGTTAGATATTATCCCAGTGTTCTCATATATATCATTCTTACTAATACTAATTATTATGCGGTAATATTGGGATATTCCACGACATTATTTTGCAGCCTTATTAAACACTTCGTGGTAATATTAGAACATTTTGAGGCATTATTCCAACACTCTGTGGTTATATTAGAATATTTTGCAGTGTTATTAGAATATTCTTCAATTTTATTGGGGAATTATTATGGTATTATTTTATACATAGTAAATAACATCACGGTTGTATTAGAATATTCAGTGGCATTATTAGAATATTCCCCAGTTTTATTGGAACATTATTATGATAATATTTCATGCAAAATAAATTACTTCGCGGTGGTATTAGAGTATCCTGCCACGTTATTAGGATAGTCCGCAGTTTTTTTGGGGCATTATTATGGTATTATTTTAGATAGAGTAAATAACATCGTGGTTGTCTTAGAATATTTTGTGGGGTTATTAGAATGTTCTCCAGTTTTTTTGGGGCATTACTATGATATTATTTTATACAAAGTAAATAATGTTGCAGTTATATTAGAATATTCCGCCGCATTATTAGAATATTCCCTAGTTCTATTGAATCGTTATTATGATAATATTTCATGCAAAATAAATTACTCTGCAATGGTATTAGAATATTCCACCGCGTCGTTGTTTTATTGGGGCATTATTGTGGTATTATTTCGTAAAAAGTAAATAAAGCTGCGGTTGTGTTAGAATATCCCGCAACATTATTAGAATATTTCCCTATTTTATTGGGGCATTATTATGCTATTATTTCATATAGAGTAAATAAGGTCGCGATTGTGCTAGAATATTCTGCCGCATTATTAAAATATTCTGCGATTTTATTGGGGCATTATTATGATTTTATTTTGGTGTTATTGTCAAGCTTCTATATTTATTCTAATCGTATTATTTAGGTATTATTGAGGTATTAGTTTGTTAATTTCATATGATAATGCACTCCTATGAATAACCACGAGAAATGGTAGTTTACATAAAATTTTGTTGCTTACAAGTTGCTCATTTCCAACACATTGTTAGCTCAAACAAAATATTAGTATCATTTCCAATAAGATAAATTCAGTTAACCAGATTAGGAGCAATCACTCAAAAAAAGCTATTTAAAAACAAATATTGTTTACTTAAGTGACAGAGTCCATGTACAAACTTCATAGACAGACTCTGCCTTAAATTTTGACATATCTGCCTGCCAATGTAGTTCATCACTCTAGTCAACCTAGTGGACTTGAACTAATTTCTCCAAGTATTTGCAGACAAACATGGCACAATCAACGCTATTATTTTGTACAGGAACTCCTTTTACCATTTTTAGTGGTCATTTGTACAGTTTGCCCCTAAATGTGTTTCGAGCATCTTTTCCAAATAGTTTGATCTAGTTATTTTTCATGTGGTAATGATTAGTGGATTGACAATGCCGAATAGAATTAAGATATTCTGTCGAGAATACTTACAACTTGTAACACACGACCTTGAGCATATGTTAAGTAATGAATCATGAAACTTCCATACCAGCAATATCTGGTGGTCATTGTCAATAATAGGAAATAATATGATGACAAAACTTTTTACCTCTTCTTTTGTGATATGTCTAACAAATGTTAAGGTTTGGCCATGTCTATGCATCTGCATGACATGACACAAATGTCTTGTTGGACGGAGTACATAAAGCACATTTTAGTTAATATTGCATTATTAACTAAAATTGTATAATTACCCAGTATAATGGTGTTACATATAGATATGGCTTGTATAAATTAAGAGAGATATCCTTCCTTCTCCGCAAAAGGGTAGCAAAGGTGTCTACTTGTTCATCTGCAATCTAGCCATCGTGTAGTAAATTTTTTATTCTATTGTAGTCTACGACGACACCACCGTCGTTAATCATAATATCATGTATGACGCATTGGGATAAAATCTTTGTGACACATGAATGTAAATAAATTGCATTACATATAAACAGTGAAGATGTACTCACTTCTCAGTGTACATGGACATACATTCATTGATTATTGCTTACATTTCATAGGATATAAGTAATCTGTCAGGATAATCGATGTTCGACACCATGTGATGTGGCTACAAAATGACAGTACTTATTAGTTATATAATATCAAATTAGAAGATAAAGAACACTGCATAGAAAGTCATTTCATCATAGCACTAGAGCATATTCCTCTGAATGGAAAATTTCTCACTAATCTCCTAACGTGGTTAATGTAAGGGTTATAGATTGAACAATATCCTTTATTGACTTATCCACTCTCTCAAAATGTTCTTGAACTTGGTCATCTCCAATGGATGAAGTGGCAATAAGTTACATTTTTGGTTGAACTTCTATAGTGACTATTGAATGTATAGTAGGAGCTATTACTATCTGGAGGCCCTTTTTGGCCTGACTATCTACAGTGGTAGTTATTATTGTTTCTTCACTAAGTGTTTTTACCGGTTCTTGTGTAATGGCCGAACTATTTACTATTAGTTTGGTATATATAGGCAACTCGTCAGTCCTTATGGCTGGTGTATCCGAAAGAAATTCTGAGGGACGTTGCTCAACAATATCCTTTATTGCTTTTTTTTCTTTTATACTCAAAACTAGTATAAAGGGAAGTCAAATTCCTCTTTCTTATGCTTTGAATACCCTTCACCCTTTTGATTAAGCTGCTAACAGAGCGCTCATGGGTTCCTTGTTCTTGTAACTCAATGTCTTCGTCAACAATGGATGATTGATAGGTTCCCTTTTCCTTAAACTCATTGACTCCTTCAATAGTGGATGGTTGTCGGGTTCCATATTCATTGAATTGAATTTCTTTAACTATAGAAGAGGACTACTAGGTATACTTTTCTTTCAACTCACCACCTTTGTCATTTTATTGTTTGTCCTGCTTTTTCAATCGTACTCTATAGTTCTGACATTATCTCTTTTATATTTGAGACTCCTGTGTTTATTGTATTAAATGTCCTTGAAACTCCCCAAATCATTTCTCTTGAGCTCTAAGTAGCTCGATTATTACTTTAAGGTTTTGATTGATTCCATTTTTTGCTTGTTGTGGGGTGATGTCACTCGAGACGAGTGTTCCCACATCATACGTGATGCACCTGAAAATTACTTGTTTTCAGAGTACATTTCATACTCATTTTATGGACATTTTTAATGATATCAAACTTTAAAGGAATACATTTTGTACATCTTTTTCTTCAGGTAAAAGAAATGGACTTTTAGTGAAAATGAAACAAAAATGGTGCAAATTGGAGTAAAAACAAGCAAGAAAGAAAATTTTGACCTGACACATTTTGATATGTTTATTTATGCTTAATATTATTTGCATTTCTCACATGTTTTTAAATAAAATTACACTTTAAAGAAATGTTGTTTTCATGTTTTTCTTATAGGTATATCTGTTAGGAGTGAAACACAACTAAAATGGGGTGAAACGGATTCAAACGGAGGCACCAAAACTAGCACCAGAGGTGCCCAAAGATCAGGTGCTAGAGGAGTCAGAAACCAGCATTGGAGGCACCAGAGACTGTTATGGACGGTATTTTGGAGGTTTTTGACTATTTTGAGATGTTCTAGAAGGCTCCAAGTGAATCAAACTCCCCATGGAGTGGTTCAATGAATCTTGACACTTAAGAAAGGCTCTTAAATGAAGAGATATGTCTCTTGGATGAAGAGATTTGTCTCTTGGAATGAAAAGATGTGTCTTCTGGGAAAAAGAAGGAGTTTTGTCTCTTTAAAATAGGAGGGGCAGGTGCCTCTCATGGTGTGTGTGTGTATGTTAGAAAAAATGAGAGGAATGCTTAGAGATCTTAGAATAGGAGTATAAATGTAGATTCTACCTTTTTTGGAGAGATCAGAGATGGGATTTTGAGATGATTTGTAAGGAATTGTATTAGCATTGCATTGATCAACATGAGACTTTGTGGGAGAGATCTTTATCTTTCTTTCAAAGGGAAAAAGCTAAGTATTGTATTCTTCATTATCTTATGATTTTGTAAACACTTATCTAGTGATTTTGCTTTGATGTAATGAAGTTTTCCTTTGTGTTTTCTTCCTGCTTCGTGAGTATTTTTTCTCACTCTTTCTTCTTGTTTGGAAATAGTAGCATGAGAAGATTATGTCATTGTTTTCATTTTACCTTTCTTTTTTTAATGAGTAGGATTTAAGTGTAGAATTTTGGGATTCATGTTAGTATGTGATTTAATTATAAATGTGATGGTTTTTACTTGAACTTCATTTACATTAGAATTTAGGTATGTTGTAATGTTAAAATTTGTTGAGAAACATAAGATCCGAAAGGGCTATAATTTCTACAACAAAGTAAGAATCACATTCAATTTCATGGATGAGAATGTAGTGCATGGGGTTGAGTACAAATAGATAGGGAAATATACTTTGATGGGCATAAAATTAGAGATTTTAGGGTAATAGACTAAAATCCCCAATTTGGTCCAGTTGCTTAGAAACTAAAGCTAGATTGTTAGCCCTCAAGTGAGAGAGAAGTGGGAGCTCTAAAGTGGCAGCCAATATCCTCTCAACCTAACTACGGATTTAGGGACCAAACTCTAGATCAGTCAATGTTCTTTATGCACTCTTAGAGGGTAAAGAATAAGATTGTTCATATTTGACACATAAAATAATTAATGCATCTCATTCTTATGCATTATCTAATTCACTAAATTAGAATATTATTTTTTAACATCTCAAAATTATCCAAACCAATTCATCCAGAAAGTGTTATCTTTAAAATTAATATTTTTATTTAGGAGTAGTTGTTGGTTGTTTTAAACATAAGATTTACATCTAGGAGCACTTTTTAGAAAAACAACTTAAATCGCCCTTCCAAACTAAGGACTGATTGTAGTATAGTAGAATTAGCCTAAGGGATTTCTTACCTCGCTTCTCTGTGGGATTGATATTGAGGTTTTTAAAGAAAGCCCTATATTACTTGAAGCAATACTTGCACTTGCATAGAACCACTAATGTGTGAATTATTTTCTATATTTTATAACATTTCAAAATTGCTGCGTAATTTTCTGACGGGACTACTTTTTGGCATTGCTACCTGGGATTTAAATTGACATAAAACATGCATAAAAACAACATACACTAGGGGCACATCAATATGACACGGGTGATTGTGGTTTTTATTGAGTTTTATGGTGTGAGAATGACCATACTGGACTGAGTAATCCTTCGTCAGTATTGGGCAGCAAATGGGGCTTATCCTCTTTCAAATCTAAAAATTTATCATAAACCTACAATTTAATTAAGAATTACAACACATTAGTAAGTAAAACTCCAATTGCAAAACATTAAAAAAACATTAGAATAACACATAAATACAATAAAAGTTAAAAAAGTTGTCAGTTGTTAAAATATATATATATATATATTATTTTTTGAAAATAATGGTTTAATTTCAAAAATATGAGACCAAACCAATCTCATATAGATAATAGTTTAAATAATCAAGCACAACACCGTAAGTGATGCATCTATCCTGAGGAATAGGCACATTACTTGCTAGTGAGACTCATTTAAATAAACTAAAGAATTAATTACATTTGTTTTAGTCTGTAAAACCATTTATATTGACCGACAAATTTTTCCCATCTAATATGAAAGATTAGATACAGTTTATATAAAGCTGGGTTATAAAGTTTCCTATAAGGGCAAGCCTCTATAGTTAATTACAACTTAGACAATCAAATTACCTAAAAAACTCTCGGTTTAGATCAAAAAATATTATCTTCAAGAATTTCAATGTTTAGAACTTTCACGATCGGACAAAGAAGTGTCAATTGGGCAAGGCTCAAGTTTAGAACATTTATTATTATTTAAGGCTTACATTTGAAAGACATAGTCATACAAATAGCCTGGAAGATAGGATGATTTATGTCGTAACAAATGACAACCTCGGAGCCTAAGGCAAGTTAGAGCTTAAATTGCACAACGAGATTGTGCAAAAGCCTAAAAGATTAGTTGAGGATTTTTGTCGTACTAGACGGGCCACCTCGAACTCCTATGGCTTGTTATTAAATTTTAAGGAAATATTGTTTTTGTAATCCACTTGCTCTATCAAAGTTGTTCTTCTGTACATCCTTGTCATGCTGCTTGCAAAGATAGCTCCAAGCTCCTCGTTTAAGTGATAGCTCCAGTTTCAAGGTTCAAAAGGTTTTACCATGTATGTTTCAATGTTTTGGTTTTTTTATTGTTCAAATGTTTCATTTGGGAGAAGTTAAAGTTGATTAGAGCAAAGTTGATTAGAGCAACACTAGTTCTAGTTAGGATCCCACAGTTTACTCATTCTGGTATCACTATTTTCTTTTGAATTTACTTAGTTTAAATGAGTTGTTAAGCTCATTTAAACTGGAGAGATCTAGTTAGCAATCGTGGGTTACCTCATTCGAGGGACTCCCGAAAATTTAAAAAGACGTATTACGTTTTTTGTTTTGTTTTGAAAAAGCTGTTATTTTAATTTTGAAAACAATTTTTTTATTTTTTTTCAATTTTGGTATATTTTTGCAAGTGATGTAAATAAATGCAATTAAAAAAATGCTTCTGTAAAGTAAATAAGTAAAATTGAATTGCATAAAATATAAATGTGTACCTGGGCCTCTGCTACGGCTGCATTGTTAGCTTCATAAAACATAATACATATGCATGAAATTTAAATAAATTGTAGGAAAGTAAACAGAAGCATTCAATACTGAAAATGTTAGAAAAATGAGTCATAGCAAAACATGAATGATTAAAAGAACACACGTAGTCACATATAGAAGCTTGAGACTAAATGTAAGACATTGATAAAGGTAGGGGCTCAAAACTGGACTAAGTGCTTCCCGACCTTAGTGAGAGCTACCAACCTTTATAAATTTTCATTTTTAAATTTATTTTTCATGCATGTAAAATTTGTTTTATCATGCAAAATAGATTTTGTTGCAAAGTGGATTTCCATTTAAAACATTTTGTAGAGTGGTGCAGTTCACGAGGTAATTAGTTCAATCGAGCTAGGACTACAAACAACCTAAGAGTATCAAGGGCAATCATCTCCTCAAGAGTCATTAAATAATATCATCGGTCATTATCCTCTCCTTTTATTAAAGGTTCTCGAGATAGGAGATACTATTATAAAATTCTACATCATATCCCTCGTTTTAGCACACATTAGCATTATCGTCATTGCCCTTGCCACCTAGACCTCAAACTTACACAAGTCTGATAATACATATGTGGTGAAAACCAATATCCCCATATGCTCATAAGGATTTAAATAACTTAGAGAAGATTTGAATCCTTTAAATTATCCTCTCCTTTTATTAAAGGTTCTCGAGATAGGAGATACTATTATAAAATTCTACATCATATCCCTCGTTTTAGCACACATTAGCATTATCGTCATTGCCCTTGCCACCTAGACCTCAAACTTACACAAGTCTGATAATACATATGTGGTGAAAACCAATATCCCCATATGCTCATAAGGATTTAAATAACTTAGAGAAGATTTGAATCCTTTAACATTGGGTTAATTAATATAGGATAAGTAGTGTAGGGCATTTCTATTGATTTAGGTGATTTATCGAGTCTCGAGACATGACTTGGTGGGTCTCTAAAAGTTTTAATGGATGATTTTTTGGAACAAAGTATAATAAGTTTAAATATCATTCAAAATATCCAAAAAGTCATAAAAGTGTTCGGGGAACAATCTCTAGCAACATTTAGAACATTTTGAAACATTTCAAGTTTGTTTAAACTGATTATGTTGTTCAATTAATCACCCAAAGTTAAATTTAAATTCAGTGAATTAATTTAACCTATGCCCAATGAACCTTAACATTTTAATTATCCCATGAGCGGAGGTACTCAGAGATTCACTTGATGTTTTACTTAACAGTTATGTAAGCGGGTACCCCTAAGGGCAAACTGAAGTCATTAAAGATCTTGTACCCATGATCAAAGTTGGACTTATATTTCTTATATGTATTCATCAATTAATCATGTTTCTCTTTTTTAATCCTCATCAAACAAGTTTAAATAAAGCCCAGCTCACTGCTAAGCTCTTAAGTCCAATCTTTGAGGTAAATTTATAATAATCAAAATGCTAAATTAACTGAAATCCAATTGTCATTAAAGGATCAGACTTAACATTTCATAACCAATTAGGGGCTCCAAATGAGTAAGTTATTATCTTCCTAGCTTAAGCCCACTACCTTAGAATCATCCAATTCGATTAACCTCCAAGTCACAATAATTTAAGAAAATTACAACTTTACCCTTATTGTGAAAAAAGTGGCAACTTGGTTTCTACCTATTAATCCATTATGTTTCAAACATCTAAAAGAGTTTAGTATGATCAAAATTACCCATTTACCCTTTCACTTAACCTAAAATTTAATTAGGGCATCAAAATTCCAAAATTATCATTTTGCCCTTCGGGCTTCCTACTTCATAACTCATCAAATTTAACTCAAATGACTTTGAAATTCTTATGGTACCCCACTCATAGGTCAATTAAAATATCAAAGGAGAAATTATGATTTTTATAATTTCTATTTAGTTTTTATAACTATTTTTTACTCAAAAATAGGGATTTTTCATGTTAATTTATTTAATTAATAAAAGTAAAGTTTCTATTCATGGAAAAATTATTGGAGGTTCACCTAAGTCAAAGGACTACTTGGACAAAATTTCATGACTTTTTTGAATTTTTTTTTTAATTAATATAATTATTTAATGATTTTAGTGATTAATTACATAGAAAATATATTTTAATTTAAAAAATTACTTATTATATTTTTCTTATATTTCTCTAAGTCTAAAGAACTCAGAGAAATAAACTTTTCATTTGTTTATTTTTTAATTTTATTTATTATAATTATTTTAAAAAATTAAGAAAAATACAATTTTAGCATTTAAAAATACATAACTGCATTGGAAAAATTACGAAAAATATTTCTAAAGGTCCCAAGTGATCAGGGAATAATTTCAAACACTTTGGTGCATTTTTATATTTTTGCAATTTTTTATTTTTCTTATTATTTTTAAAATTCAAAAATAACCCAAAAATAAACTATTATTTTAATACCAATTTTATTTTTCTTAGGTACCCCTGATTATAAGGAACACTTAAAACCACATTTCATAATTTCCTTAATTATATTTTATTTATTATAATTATTTTAATGCAAAAATCTCATTTTATTTGAAAAATAGAATTTGATATGAAATCTATTTCAAATGGGTTTTTTATAGAGGGTTAAAAAAATCATTATTTACAGTGTGGAACTTTTTTTAATTTTTTTTAGATTAGATTATATTTATTTAAATTTTTGTGAGTTTTATTAACTTATATAGTTATGATAATGTACATAATTATCAAACCCATTTTAATTTTTTCTTAGACTTTTCTAACCACAAAAAACCTATCAAAATAAATCTCATATTATTTTATTTATATTTTAATTCATATAATTATTTTAAGCAAAACAGGCAACTAGACTAAAAAATTAGGACTTTTAGGGTTAGAGGTTTTTCTGAATTTGGAAAAATCAGAGAATATCTCTACCCACATGTAAAGTAAGCCCTCCAAATTTCAAGCCAAGGTGATTAATATTTAATTAAAAATAATTAAAATACTCTCTAGAGTATTTAATTAATTAAAAATAAAATACATGGTAAATAATTTTTATCTTTTTTTATATTTTTTTACTCTGTTCACTCAGCAACAAGGTATTTTTATTTTATTTTTATGAATTTTCTACACTAAATTTTGAATTTTTAAAGTTTTAGTATTTAAATAAATCAAAAAGCCCTATTTTTCTACTCATCCTCGGTGGCTCTTCCCATTCGGCGCCACCTTCCGCGTTGGCTTCTACACACCCCACACTTTCGGAAACTTTCTTCTATTTGACACCTGCTCCTTTGTTCAATCAATACACAAGCGAATGGACAGCATCCGCTCATCGTTCCCATCTGCTCTAAACCGAGAACCGTCCACACTAAAACCCTTTGATCTCACTCGATACTCAACCAAATCACATGGGGTTTGTTTATATAGCTTCATTTAATGAATTTGAACCTATCTATATGGTCACATACATATGAAATATAATTCTACTTCACAATTAATGAAACCAAGGCTAAAGTTAAGGATTTTGAAATTTACCTTTCCCCAAGAGGTGAGGCCTCAATTGGGTGCTCATAGAAGCTTTCTTATAGTTAAATGAACCTCCTCAAAGTGTCACCTTACTCTGGTATAAGGTCTAAATTGACCAACATTTGTCGTTTTGGTCCAAGAGTGGGTTAGAGAGCTCAATAGATGAGGCTTTCAGTGGTAAACTTCCTCATTTGGTCTGAGGAAGCTTTTGGAAGGTTCAATTGGAAGCTTTGTGGAGTTTGGTGGAGTGATAGAAAAAGTCCTAGATTTTGAGCTCAAAAATTCAGAGAGGCAGTGGTTATGGATAGCTAATGACAGTGGGATTGAACTCAATGAGGCTTGGAGAGAATTTTGTGAGTATTTAGCAAAGTCTCCCCAGGGAATTAGCACTTCTTCCCTTTTGGCCGTGAAAGGAGTCTTATTTATAGACCAGGCTATGGTTGCCAACAGGGCAAGCTAGGATGGCCCAAGTGAAGCTTAGGTGGAGAGGAATTTAGCGCAAGTGACCAATTGGAGGTTGACATGCTGGATGGGTGTAATTTAGGTTTGGTCCATGGGGGATGCTTCTCAGTTTTAGGTTTTCCAGTGATTGAGCTAGCCAACCATGGTAGGGGAGGTGTCTAGCTGGCTCAGGGAACTCAGAGGGAGGTTTAATGTTGATCAACATGGAGGTTTAATCATGTGATGACAAGTTTGGGTCACTTAGCCAAATATGGGAAGAAATACACCAAATCAAGGGACCCTTGGTCCATGGTACCTCTAGGGTGGGCTAAGAGGATCTAGATTGGTACCTAAAGTCTAAATGACAGCTGTGGTGGTCCAAGTAGTGCTAGACCAAGTGGCTCCAAGTGGGTTTAGGGTTTGGGTTCAAAATCCTGGATTTGCCTTGGACTTGGGTTTAGGCTTGGCTAGAGTTTTGATTTGGCTCAATTAATTGGCCAATTTGATTTTGAAGATTTTCATGAGGCATTGGGAAGTCAATTGGGTGGAAACTGAGAGGATACGAGGTTCAATTTGGTGAGATTTAGATTTTTGGGCAAAATTGGGGATATTGGTTTGAATTGAATTTAGGCTAGGTTTGGGTTTGGGTATAGGCTAATTGAGGGATCAATTTATTCTAGAGTAATTTCATGAAGAGTTCAGGAAGTAAACTTGGTGAATTTAATGGCTTAGGGAGTTCAATTTGGTGGAATTTTGAAATTAGGCCAATTTGGGGCATTTGAATTAGGCTTGGTATTTGGACTTGAAATTGGATTCAATTGGGCTAGAATTTGCTTTCAACTTTGTTGGGACATGAAGAAATTTGATTTGTGAAATTTGATTTGGATTTGAAATTGGGGAATTTTGAAATCAATTTGATGAAAATTGGGAGTGATTTGGAGACTTCAGGCATTTAGGGGTAAAATTGGGGTTTTGTTCAAAATTGGTCAATTTGGTCAAATTGGGCCCAATGGGTGGTTAGGATTTGTTTTGGGGATGTTTGTAATGATTTGGGAGGTTTTGAGATTTTTTGGGCCATGAGGAGCATTTTAGTAATTTTGGTGAAGTTAGGGGTATTTTGGTAATTTTGGAAATTTTGAGGTGTTTTGGGCAATTTAGGTGATTTGAAATGGTTTGGGATGATTTTAAAAGAGAATTTGATAATTTGAATTTTTTTAAAAATTTAGGGTTCTAGGGGCAATTCGGTAATTTTAGGAAAGTTTGGGTCAAAAGGCCAAAATTGGGTATTTAGATAAAACTGGGGTTTAATGAGGAGACCAAGCACAAAATTACCTCTATGGTGCCATGAGACAGGGGTAATACCTATCTTGGTTCCTACATGTGTTGGTCCTAACTATCTTAGCCAGGGGCTAAGGGTTTTGGGGACCACCCACATGAGTTGCCAAAAGAGTATAGGATCAGGCTAAGCATGATTGGTTAAGGGTTTTAGGTTGTGAGTGAAAGTGAGGGGTTCAAATGTGTGTGTACAAAACTGATCAAAACCACACCACCCAGGGTTAACTCTAAGGCCAAACAGTCCTATGGGGACTCTTCTTGAGCTCTCCAATGCTTGCCTCCCTTACTAAGTGCTAGAGGTTAGAACCAAAGATGTGAAACTCCAAGAAGAGCAAGGAGGTGTTTAGAATTTCTAGGTGGGAAGGTTCCATTACTAGTCCTCTACGTTAGTCAATAAGAAAGTCTTATGACTAGATCTTAGGCTTCTAAGGAAGAAAGTCTAGACCTCAACAAAAAGTGAGGTCAGCACATGCATAATTCTCAAAACAATGAGAGTGTTAGTTATTGATTTAAATCACTTATTTGTGTTGGATTAAGCCTCTAGATGGCTATGTCAGTCTGCGATGAATTCAAGCTTACATTGGTTGGCCACCTCAACATTTTGGGTTTGTCCTCAGGATCGACAGGAGTAAACAAAGATGTATGCTCATAAAAGCAGAGATGTTTAAAAGTAAAGTCATAATATGTTTGAACAAAAAGAATGAAGTTTTATAAGGTTCATATAATACACTAACCCTTAGGAGAAAAAGAAAACCATTTATATATTCTAAAGGCCGATTGCACCTTATTTTAATGGCTATTGCATTAATTTACTTAATGAGAAAATCACATAACACGGCAGGCCAATTAAATAAGCTGAAAGTCAGTACATTCTCAGCAAAGGTGCAAAGCTCTTTGGGAAGGGAAAAATAAATTTGATAAAAAGGAACTGTAAAAATAATTCATCAAAAGGAGTAGAACACTCCTCGTTTGAAATAATCAATATGTCATTCTTAGTTTGTTGTGCATCCACACCGGAAGAGGGAACTTTTATCCACTTCATCACTTTTCCTCTGTTCGGCATGTCTATCAGAAGAGCAATTTCATAAGGGATTATTCTTTTATCTTTCTTTCCCATTCTGAATATCATTCGTTCATATTGTTAACATTTTAATATTTACAGTGTCAGAACATTATCTTGATGATATAGTGGGAGATCAGAAAATTTATCTATATTCAATAGTTTCATGTTATTCCTTGTCTCCTCTGATATAAAGGGCTTGACCTTATCAAGAACATCACTTACAACAGAAGGATGGAACCTATAATTGAAGGACCTTGGGTTCACAAACCTAAATAAAAGTTAATGCAAAAAATACAACCATATAGTTATCTATAAATCAAGAACATGAATACAACAACAAAAAATAACACCTAAACAACATAAAAACAAAATGAGGTGTTCTTGAAGTGTTATTAAGGTGTTATTTATGATGTTATTTCATTATTATAATGATTTTATCATGGAGTTATTTTAGTATTATTCAAGTGTTACTGAGGCATTATTTTGGTATTCTTTATGGTGTTATTTTGATATTTTTTAGGTGTTATTGAAGTGTTTGTAACTTTTTTTAGGTGATACAGTTGATGGTTTAAAATATGCACAAAAACGCTATACAATGCAATGTTATATTTTGAGTGCAAGTACAACCAGGAACGATATTACCTTGATGTGTTTACATTAATCTTGAGCTCCTTAGACTCCTTCTTTCAAATCTCTTTGCCTTGCTTCTTCTTCAGCTCTGAAGTTTCCATCGTCTTTGAGACTTGGGTTTTCTCGGTAACTTTTTTTGCTTCCAATTTGGTGAAGAGGGGACTCGAATAGAAGCCAACCAGCGATTTGCAGTGAAAACCCTAGAATGCGACGATTTCTCTTGCTGATGGGGGAATGAGCAATGGGGGAACACTGAAGCGTGTGACGATTTCTCTTATTGATGCATGATATTTTTTACGCTTTAAATTTTGACTGATTAGGTAGGGGTCAGGCTGGGTCGCATCATTAAATAAGTAATAAAATGATAAAAATAGCTTTTTCGTTGACAAAAGCTCAATCAAACTTGAATGCATTATTAAATAGGCTTTGTTTTCACCGACACATGTGTTCATTTAGGGCCTATTTGGGGCAGCTTATAAGGGTGGCAGTGTTTTTGAAAACACCACTTATATGTTTATTTCGCGCGTTTTGAGTGTGTTTACAAAAATGGCATTTTTTTATTACAACGCGATTGCGAGTATAACCCTGCATTCCGCGTTCGGCCAAAGCAAAATACGCACCTGCTCTCGGTGTTGTAGGAAGGAAAGCCAAAGCCCTTGCTACTACCAGATCGGTGCCCTAGGGAGGAAAGTGAAGCCCTCGCTGCTACCCAATAAGTTCCTTAGGAAGGAAAGTCAAAGGAAGAAGGTGCTCCTACCTCCGTACTCCCCCATTCGGATGAGAGCTAGCTCACCTGGTAAAAAAAAATCCCTATCCTCCCTCCTCTCATTCATCTCTCTTCTTCTTCCCTCTTTATTCTTTTTTGAAGTTCTTTTGTTGTGCCAAATCCCTAATTATTCTTTGATGTTCTTGGGGCTATATTTATTTTTATTTGCATTACACTAAACCATAATATATTATATAAAATTGTACTTTTATGAAGTTGTTTCTCAATTTCTTATGTGTCTGTAACGTTAAAAGAGAAATAAATTATCATTACATATTTTTTATTTGATTTCTTAAGTGCACAGTCTATTTCTTATGAGGAATGATTAGGATTTCTGGGAGATAATTCTTTATCCATTTCAAAATCCACTATTCTTTGATAATTTATATCTTCTTTTCTTTTGTTGCTTTGCCTTTGTTCACTTCATGTTTTCTATAGACTTATGAAGAAATTTTGCTCAATTACATGACTTGAAGCAAGCATTGGATATTGAAATGAATACTCTTCTTGAGCTTCAAAATTGAGATCTTGTTGCACTCTCTTTTGGTGTCAAACACTTTCATGTCTTAGGCTCTTCACTATTACCTTCCATCCAAATAGAATTAATAATAATTGTATAGCTTGATTGTTGGTCAAGTGGACTATGCACAATTCGATGACATTGACTACTTGGCTTCTATTTGCCTTTTTCTTCTTGGTTTACTTTTTTTTGTTTTAAATCTATAGAAGAATCTGTTCTTAGGCCAATCTCTCTTTTTTCAGTCACTATCTTAAAAAATATAGAAACATTGTAGGTTTCTAGAGTTTTGAGTTGATTATCTAGGGAGATTTTCACCAAATAGTCAGACAGAGGCATAATAGTCATTCATCCAGAATTAGCAATTTCCCAAACTCACAAACCAAACAGTTAGACAGCTTATCGGGATAAGCGGCAGCTGCCCCAAAGAACCTTAATTTTAGGTCGGACGCGGCTTGGGTGGACTCCGGACCAAATAAATTTTTCACTCAAAAAAAAGCATATATGCCAATGATAAAATATTACATATGGACTCCTAAAGTAATTTGCATTCAGAGTGGGTGCCACCACAAGTGTTAAAAAGGATGGAACCTTGAATGGTAATATTTTTTCTTATGCCAACAACCCCTTCATCCAAGCGTGTATTTGGTCAAGCATCCTAACGTAGAGAACCATTCAGAGGCCAATGAGATGTTGACACATGGCATGGTGGGCCCATATAAAATTCTGGTTAAAAAAAATGTTCACTGCCTAGCATGACCCTTTTCAAAAACACTTTTAAGGTTAAAAAGTAGTGTGAAGAGTTGAAAAAGCATCGTTTCGAGAGCAGAGCTTCCTATTTTGAAGTTTTGTCTCTTAGATTTTGGAGCTAGGGTTTCCATAGGGTTGTTATTGTTCGTTCAAAAGAAGGTAGCCATTGTTCACAGCATATCAGGAAAGCCATTTCTCCATTTGAAGTTGAGAGGTTTAAGGTTTGATATTTTCAAAAATGAAGGGTCACAAGCAAACCGAAGAACAGAAGAGTGCTCCAAAGTCATCGAGGTATTGTTCTGCGATGCAAGAAATAGTCTATTTTTTTGGAACATCAATGAATTTATTGTTGTGTTATCGCAATGTTATTGTAGTGTATCCCTTGTGTTATTGTTGAGTTGGCGTTCATTTTTTACTAGGTTGTGTTACTATTATGTTATCCATTTGTGACTGTTGTGTTTTCTTTTTCTTATTGATGTGTTACTCAAGTGGTGTTCTTACTGAATAACTTTTGTGTTATAATAGTGTTATTTGGGTGTTACTGATGTATCTCATGTCATATGTGTTTACACTCATTAATAATTGAATAACATAGATGGATCTCACTGGTGTTATTGTTGTGTTATTGTGTGTTATTCTATTAATAATACGTATGTTGTATTCATCTGGGTATTAAAGTTGTATATGTGGTGTATGGATTTTCCTTAAGTCATTACTGATGAGTGAAATAGCATTGAACGACATACTAGTTATTTAGGGTCTGTTATGATTCTGTAAGTGGATGTTATTGAGTGCATGACACCAATTGTCCATTGTTGATGTGTTTGGAAGTCGTATATGTGTTGTATTGCTTTGATTTTTGGTGTTACTGAAGGCTTTCTTGGTGTTATATGAGTGGAAACTCATTAATAACAGAATAACACAGTTGAATATCCTTGGTGTTATTTTTGTGTTAATGTGTGTTATTCAATTAGTAATGCCCATTTTTCTTTCATTTAGTGTTTTAAAGTTGTATAGGTGTTGTTTGGCTTTTCTTTAGATTTTATATAATTGGTATTATTTTATTTGTTGTGTAATATAATTTTATATGTGTTGTATTGCTTTGATTTTGGGTGTTACTCAAGGTTTTCATGGAGTTATATGTGTTGTATTTCTTTCATAATCTTTTATGGTACTTATTTTAATTCTTTTCATTTGTAGGTTTATGAACTCAAGGACATTCAATTATAGGTGTCGTCCATCTACATTAAGGGGTGCTTTGGATACTGTCAAATATCTCGTATCAGAGGAGACATTGAATTCATTGAAAGAAATGCATGTCTTCCACTTCTTTGATATGCCTCAATATCCACAAGAAAATGTGTTGATATACACATTTTGAGATGTTGGGATAACTAAAGGAGGGTGTTTAGAATGGGTGGAAAATAAGTATATATGCATCCTGATCACTTAGCGTTGACATTAAATATGCCTAACAGATGGGAGGCAGTTGTTTGGAGGAAAACCTCCTCGTTTGGTGTGGATGCTAATGCGAGTGGATTTAGTGTGTTAATTTTATAAATATTTTTTAGTATTACAAAATACACACAACAAATACAATAACAAATATGCAAATTACTCCCAACAAAAATAACTTTAGTTAAAATAGTTTATCTTTTAAAAATCTTTAAACTGAAAAATCACCTTTAAAAATAACGCAAGTATACGTATCGCTCAAGTAATAAAGGACTTTAAGGGAGTCCTAGATATTGATCCCACAGGAAAGTTGGAAATGCCTATAATTAAATTCTTAAGATTATAATGTAAAGTATAATATTTAAAACCACAAAAAGTAAAGTGCAAAATTTGAACATTAAGTAACAAGTGAATGTTAATTAAAATGCAGCTGAAAGATAAATTAAACTAAACTAAATGCTAATCTTTCAAAAGAAAACTTACAAAAACTAACATATGTAAGAAAGTTCAAATTTAAGAAAGTATCCTTCCCCTTTACAATGAATATATGGATTGTGAAGAAATTAAAATCATTTGAAAAAATATATATATAAACTGTTTTGTGCCAAATAGAATCAATCATATTCATTACCCTCTTCCAAGTGCATAAAGAACATTGACTAATCCAGAGTTTGGTCCCTAATTCCGTGGTTCGAGGCTGCCACTCCAGAGCTCCCACTACTCCCTCACCTGAGGGCTAACAATCTCGCATCAACTTCTAATCAACTAGACCAAATTGGGGATTTTAATCTGTCACCTTAAAATCTCTAATTCTACATCCAACAAAGTATTTTCCCTATTTATTTGCACCCAATTCCATGGATGAAATACTCTCACATGAAATCAATGTGATTCTCCCCATGTTGCAGAAATCATAGCCCTTTCGGAACATATGTTTCTCAACACATTTTAACATTTCAATTGGCTAGATTGAAAAATAAATGAAAATTGTAGTTCAAATCATCACAAATTATTGACATTAAAAACCATATAAAATAAAATCAATTCTTCACAAAATTATATCTTAAAGTATGGAGAAGGATAAAGAAGACTGCTCAGAATTCATGACAAGGATATGATAAAACACAGATTTCATATATAAAAATAAGTTAACAAAATAAAAGAAATAAAAGACACAACTTATGTCACAATCCTTCCCAAGAAAATCACTAAAAGTTCTCTCCAAGCCTTTCTCTCTTTACAAGCACTCTGAATTTTCTCTTAGAAATGTAATGAAGAAGAAATCTCTCACCCTCCCTCTCCTCTCACAATCCTTGAAGAAAATCTCCAAGCCCTAGACTTCCCTCTCTATTTCTCTTTATCTCTTCTTGTTTGCCCCCTTTACATGTCCCTCTTACTCTCTTCAAACCCTAGACTTCCCTCTCTTTTATCAAAGGCTACCTCCCTCCAAAAAGAATTCAAAAATTCCCTCCAAAAGTCAACTCTTTTGAATTCAAAAGAAATTTCCATTGTTCTAAGAGACATATCCCATCATAAAAGAACCTTCCAAAGTATTTAGATTCAATAAATCACTCCTAGGGGTGTTCAGAACAAGTGTCCTTTTGAAAATTAGTGCAAAATTTGTCTCTAACCGCCTTAATCCACAAAAGTCATCTCTGGCGCATCTTGCACCATCTTTCTGTCAAATGGCACATCATGTGCCAATCTAGCGAATCTTGTGTCAGTTGCTGAAGACCGTGTTGTTTTAGGTTTTGGCGCATCTTGCGTCAGTTCTTTGTATAATGGCGCATCTTGCGCCAATTTCCCAAAATTCGTTGTTTTAGCTCCAAATTTCGTCGTTTTTACTACTTTTGCTCCAAATACCTAAAATTGATATAACTGCAAAAAAAAACATGAAAGTACCCTTCTTTAAAGTGCAATATCACAAAAAATAAGCATAAAATTTATACTTAAAACAACATATTATTTTGGTGTATCAAAATCTCCCAAACTTAAATGTTACTTGTCCACAAGTGACACTTTTACTACTGTCGGCACTATTTTTGGTGTGGGGTTTGCCCGTAAGAAGTTGTCGGTCATCGGAATCGAAATCCTGTTGCCCGCTTCGGAAGGACGTTTTTAAAAAATTTAGTTTTGAAAAAGATGAAGTCAAACTGACCCCATAATTTTCATAGTTTAGATGAAAGAGCACTTTATCTCAAATCATGTATCTATCCCGAAGGATGAACACAAGAATTGAGAGTGAGGCTCGATCAAATAAACTAAAGAAAGTTATGACATCCGTTTGGTCTGCGAAACCAATATATTGGCCGACAAATTCCCCTATTTAATATAAGGAATTAAATAGGGTTTATATTATGCTGGGTTCGAGAAAAGCTTCCTATAAGGGCAAGCCCCTATAGTTAATTACATCTTAGATAACAAAAGTTACCTAAGAATACTCTCGATAAAAATCAAGAAAAATTACCTTCAAGGAGTTCAAATGGTAAGGACATTTCAAA
>NW_018252300.1:260535-285626 GCF_001263595.1 Phalaenopsis equestris | reverse complement strand
GGGGTACCTTTTCTAATTTTCTAAGACTAGTCAATAGGAAAGTCCTATGGCTAGACCTAGGCTACTAAAGAAGTTTTCTAGACCTCAACCAAAAGTGAGGTCAACAACTACATAAAAGCATATGACTTAGGATAGAGATTAAATTATATTTTAAATAAATAATATTTAATATTTAAAAAAAACCTTTATTCTTTATTTATGATTTAGATTCAAATTCTAAGTCTAAGAGTATTTAGTAATCAAATTTAAGATTTCTGAATCTCTATTAATTTCAAGAAGAACTGTGATTTGTCATATCAAAGATACTTAGAATATTCATTTAAAGAAGAACTTCAAGAAAACTTTACTAATTATGTTACTAATACTCCAATATAAGTTTAGAAAATGTAATAAAGCCTTTTTCTTAAGCCTTTTTGTAATAAAGCCTTTTTCTTAAGTTGATTCAAGTGAAGCCAATTATTTATTAGGCATCTCCTCAAGCTTCTCCTCACTCATTTATCTTTTCTTTTCTTTTTTTTTCTTTAATTTTTTTACTTTTAGGATGTTTTCAATCCTTTCTTTTCTTTTTTCTTTTACAAGTGAGGATTACTATATCTAGATAGCCTTTAATAGTTTTGAACTTCGCAATCTTCTTCTTAAAGTCAAAACTCTTACCTTTCTTCACTTTATAAATTCATATTAGTTTATAATTTTCATAAAATCTCAATTTTTTCTTCTTACATGAAACTTTGAAATTCTTAACACTTTAAAAATACAATGAAGTATGTTTAGCTCTCTTTTATGGCCACACATATGTAAACATAGTCTTATCTTATCATACCAAATATCTTTAACTTTAGAATTGACCTTCCTTTTTATGACCTTTATTATTAAAAAATAAAAAATTTTTACCTAAATTTGCCATAATATTCATAAACATAAGTATAGTGATTTAAAGTTAAATCTTAATATCTTAGGTAATGTTAAATTAAATTTTAAAAAAATATATTATTAATTGAGGACCAATAAAATTTAGTTTACTTCTTTTTAAAAGAAATTTATTCCCCCCAAACTTACGTTTTTATGAAATTTTAAAATTTTTTTAGTAAAAAATTCAGTTTGTGAAATAAAACAATAAATATGAAAATAACAACTAACCTGTAGAGGATTTTTGACTATGAAGCTGGGCTCTGGTTTACTGCAGATACTAACTTTAAAAATACATACTTGCTTTAAAGCATTAAATGAGACATAATATATTCTAAAAAATTTGCTGAGAATTAAAAATATAAATAAAAACTAAAAATACAAAAAATGCAGAAAAAGTAAAAATCAACAGTTACTATTATAATTTTAAGTTTACAACACATAATGAAAGTTTTTACGCATCAGTTTGAAATGTTAAGCACTAATGCATAAAAAAATATGCATCATATATTTTATGCTAATTCTTGGTAATATTATGCTTTAAAGGAAGCTAATTTTCATGTTATATTTCAGATTGATAAATTTTAGCACTTGTAACAAAAAGTAAGCGAAAAAGGATGAAATTTGAAAATGGGATTTTGGAGAGAAATACTCAGTGTTGATGGTGCCAGCATGGATGTCAACGGCGCCAGCATGAAGGAAGGAGTCCAGAACAACGGGAGCGCCAATAACACCATTTTACAGAGTGCTCCAAATTGATTTCGGGCCACTGGCGCCAACGACACCAATGCCGGTGCTAGGGAAATTTTTAGAAGTTTCAATGAATCTGGATGCTTTTTGAAGAGTTACTTGGCACATCTCTTGGAAAACCGACATTATGCTCTATTTAGAGCAAAAATTGATCAAAAAAATAAGTCCCTTAGAGTCTCATTATTTTCCACTAGTCTTCCATCGTGTGTATTGTGTAATGTGTTGAGTCTTGAGTCAGTTCTTCGAGTTTGGTGGTGAGTCTAAGTGTGATTCTCCTCTAAGAGTTGTTGGAGAGGGGGAGAAGTGAGAGATTTCTTCTTCCTTACAACTTCTAAGAGAGAATCAAGAGTCATGTAAAGAGAAAAAGAGACTCAAGAGGAGCTTCAAGGGATTTGCTTTGAGGAAGAGTTACAGATAAGTGGTGTTTGTTTATTATTTTTGTATAAACTTTCTTTTATTTATGAAATTTGTGTTTCTTGTTTCTTCCTCATGAGTTATGAATAGTCTTAATTGTTTTTCTCCCTACTCTAAGATATGGTGAAATGAAAAGATAATTTGGATGTGCCATTTTAAAAGATTAAAAAAAATGTGATGATTTTTTTTCACTCTGTTCTTAATTTACTTTTCAACCGGGTCAATTGAACTGTTAAAATTTGTTGTAAAATTTGTTGTGAAACATACAATTTGTTGTGAAACATATAATCCGGGAAATGAAGTATAAGTTCTACAACAAAGTGAGAATCACATTCAATTCCATGAAGGAGTGTTTCATTCATGGAATTTGGTGCAAATAAATAAGAAATTATACATTATTGGGGGAAGAATTGGAGATTTTAGGTTAACAAACTGAAATCCCTAATTTGGTTTTTGTGTTTAAGAATTAAAGCGAGTTAGCCTTCAAGGGAAGGGAAGAGGGAGCTCTAGAGTGAGATCCAGTATCCTCCCAGCCTAACTACAAATTTAAGGACTAAACCTAAGATTAACCAACAATTCTCTATAACACTTGACCGGGGGTAGAGAATTAAAACTGTTCCGATTTAGCACAATACAAATTCAAACCATTTACCTCTCTCATTTAACCAAAAACTCATTGTTAACCAAAAACTCATTGTAGTATTGTAGTAGGAAAGATGCTTTCTCATATTTGATAACTTCATCACAAAAATATAAAGAAAGTTTAGTAGTAATTGCTTAGCTTTGATTTACAGTTTTGCTAGTAGTTGGTAATTTAATTTTGATAGCACCCTAAAATTTGAAATTAATGTAGTTGATTTTCTTTATCATTGTGAATTTCCTGATTTCAATTTCCATTATGAGTTTACACCTTCCTTGTGGAATTGATATTTGGGGCTTAATCAGAAAGTCTTGTATTACTTGATAACGATACGAATACTTGTGTAGAATCCCAACATTAATTGCTTCAATTTCTTATCCATCAATAAAGAATCAAGTTTTGACACCGTTGCAAAATGGAGTCAGCTTTATTAATTTTATACATCTATAATTTTGGGACCAATATTTTGGCGTCATTTCTGGAGAAGGTAACTGTAAATTAAATATGTTTGGTAAATTACGTAAATATAATTAATTAATTAAAACTAATAATAATAATAAAAAAAACAAAAAATCAAAAATCATAAAACAAAAATTTAACAAAAATTTAGGAGTATCTTTAAGAATTTTTACTGTTGCTTATTATATTTGTTTATGCGTAATATTGGATCTAAATGTTTAGTACCTTATAATTCAGAGTTAGAATGTATTACTAGAAAAATTCAAAACAATAAAAAGAAATTAAAAATTTGAACAAAATGGTGAATAACTTAGATAATATAATCAAATAAATGAAATAAATGAAAATGAAAATTGACAAAGATCTTTAAAAGATTATGTTAATCCTATAACAGATGAACTTCACTTAACTATTCAAAATCCTGATGTTGCTACTAATTCATTTGAGCTTAAACTGGTTATTATCCAAATGGTACAAAAATAATCAATTTGGAGGAACACCTACTGAAGATTCTAACTTACATCTTGATAGTTTTCTAGAATATGCAGTACTTTTAAATATGATGGAGTGTCTAATAATGCTGTCAGGCTTAGACTTTTTCCTTTTTCATTAAGGGATAAAGCCAAAGCTTGGTTAAATTTGTTAATACCTGGATCTATCAGAACTTGGGGTGAACTATCACAAAAATTCTTGGCTAATTTGGCTAAATATTTTCCACCCTCCACCCTAAAAAATTGTCAAGCTTAGAAATGATATTACATCTTTTTGTCGCTTTGAAGGGGAATCAATATATGAAGCTTGGGAAAGATTTAAAGATCTTCTTAGGAGGTGTCCACACCATGCTTTACCAGATTGGTTAATAATTCAAACTTTTTAATAATGGATTAGTAGAATCATTTAGATCTATTACAGATGCTGATGCAGGTAGATCATTAATGATAAAACCTTTCGATGAAGCAAATTCTTTAATAGAGGGGATGGCTATAATAATTTTCAATGGCCCTCTAAACGGGTAAATCCAAAGAGAGTAGCTAATATTTATGATTTTGATGTAATGTCTATTTTGGCATCCCAAATTATTGTTATATCAAAGAAGATTGATCAAATTCGAGTGAATTATTCTTAAACACCCCCAGTGTTAGAGGAAAATTCACTAGGACAGATAATTGATACTCAATCACCTTATGAAACTCTGAATGTTATAAATAATAGAACTAATAATCCCTATTCTAATTATTATAATCTTGGATGGAAAAATCTCCCTAATCTTAGTTGGAATAATTATAACAATTTGGTGAAGCCCTCACGAAATTCAAATAACTAAGGAAATCCTAACTATAGATCTTATTATCCTCCTGGATTTAATAGTAACTCACAAGTTATGGAGAAGAAGTTGTTTATGAAATAATTGGTGTTGAATATGAAAAATCAAAATATAAAGTCAAGGAGCTACAATTAGAAATACTGAAAATCAATTAGGGCATATTTCTACTGCACTTAGTAACAGACCTTCAAGAATTCTTCCTAGCAATGTTGAAGTTAATCCAAAAGATCAGAGTAAGGAGAAAATTAAAGCTATTTAATTACGAAGTAGAAAAGAATTAGAGACAATGATCTAAAGTGAAACTAAAGTTGAGAAGGAGAAGGTGGGAATTGAAAAAGACAACGATGATATATATTCTAATAAAGATTCTTCAAATAAACCAATAAAAATTTCCTTAGAAAAACCTCCACCTCAGTTTCCTCAACGATTGAAGAAGCAGAATAAAGATAAACAATTTACAAAATTTTTGGAAATTCTTAAAAAGTTAACGATAAATATTCCTTTCGTTCAAGCTTTGGAACAAATGCCAAATTATGTGAAATCTATGAAGAATAAACTAAACAAGAAGAGAAAGTTTGCAGATTACGAGGCCGCCACACTCAATGAAGAGTGTAGCATAATTATTTAGAAAAAGCTTCCTGAAAAGTTAAAAGATCCTGGTAGTTTTACTATACCTTGTGCTATTGGTGAGAACTTTTTTGGAAAAGCCTTATGTGATATATGAGCTAGTATTAATCTTATGCCTCTATCAATTTTTAAAAGGTTAGATTTAGGAGAAATTTCCCCAACTACTATAACTCTTCAATTAGTTGATCGATCAATAACTTATCCTAAAGGAGTTATAGAAGACGTATTAGTGAAAGAGGATAAATTTATTTTCCTGTGAACTTTATTGTTTTAGATATGGAGGAAGATAAATAAATTCCTATTATTTTGAGGAAGCCATTCCTTACAACAAGGAGAGTTGTGATAGAAGTGCAAAAAAGAGAAATAACAGTGAGAGTAAATGATCAAGAAGTAAAATTTAATATAATAAAAGTTATGAAATGTCCTGTGATAGAAAATGATAGTGAATGTTTTAGAATAGAAGTTACTGATTATCTAAGTAATGAACGATTTAAGGGAATGTTTAAAAAAAATTAAGGCAAGAAGAGAACTTTAAGTATGAGAATGAGAATAAAGTAAAAAATGAGATTTTAGATTATGTTCAGGAAAAATTTAAGATGTTGGACTTACGAAAAATGATAATAAAAATTCCATTCCTTCAAGTATTAAAGCACTTGAACTTGAACTGAAAGTATTACCTTCCCTTTTAAAATATGTGTTCTTAGGAGATTCATCTACATTGCTTGTTATTATATCTTCTGATTTAACTGAATTTTAAGAGCAAAAATTAGTAGAAACTTTAACAATATATAAGAATGCTATTGGATGGACTTTAACAGATATTAAAGGAATCAGTCCTTCAATTTGTATGCACAGAATTTTATTGGATGAACTATATGAAACTCAAGCAACCCAATAATGAAATAAGTTGTTAAAAAAGAGATTTTAATGTGGTTAGATGTGAATTATATATCCTATTTCAGATAGTGCTTGGGTAAGTCCCATTCACTGTGTTCCAAAGAAAGTAGGAGTGAGAGTTGAAGTAAATGAGAAAAATGAATTAATACCAACAAGACAAGTTACTGGTTGGCAAATTTGTATAGATTATAGAAAATTAAATGCAGCCACCAGGAAAGATCACTTTCCTTTACCATTTCAAGACCAAATGTTGGATAGATTGGCTGAGCACAAATATTACTGCTTTCTGGATGGATATACCGGGTATCAACAAATTTTGATTGCTCCTAAGGATTAAGAAAAGACAATGTTTACAAGCCCTTACGGTACATTTGCTTTTCTAGAATGCCTATTGGACTATGTAACGCACTTGTAACATTTCAAAGATGTATGATGTTATTTTTTTGTAATTTAATTGAACGTGGAATGGAAGTACTTATGGATGCTTTTTTAGTATTCAAAACTTCATTTGAATTATGTTTAAATAATTTAAAAAATGTTCTGGAACTATGTGAAAAAAATAAATTTAGTATTAAATTGGAAAAAATGTTAATTTATGGTTGCAGGAGAAATTGTACTAAGACATAAAATTTCTGAAAATTGCATGGAACTAGATCGGACAAAAATTCAAGTTATTGTGAAATTATTGCTTCTTACTACGGTTAGAGGGCTAAGAAGTTTTCTAAGACAGGTTGGATTCTACAGGCGTTATATAAAAAAAATTTCAAAACTTACTAAGCCATTATGTTAACTTTTAGAAAAGGATATGAAATTTAATCTTAATAACAAATGCATAAAAACATTTAAATTATTAAAAGAAAAATTAATCGCTGCTCCTATAATAGTTCCACCTGATTGGGAGAAACCATTTAAAATAATGTGTGATGCTAGTGATTATGTCATTTGAGTGTTTTAAGGCAAAGGTATGTCATGGTTTCTAAAGTAATATAATATGCTAGTAAAACTCTAAACTCTAAATGATGCTCCTCTAAATGATGCTCAAATTAATTAAACCACTACTGAAAGAGAGTTATTAGCTATTGTCTATGACTTTGATAAGTTTAGACCTTACTTAATTAGAGCTAAATGTTAGTTCATACAGACTATTCTGCTATCAAATATTTGATGCAAAAGAGGGATGCTAAACCGAGATTAATTAGATGGATACTTCCGCTACAAGAGTTTGATTTTGGGGTATTAAATAGAAAAGGAACTGATAATCAAATAGTTTATCATAATCAAATAGTTTAAATAGTTTATCATTTGTCTAGACTAGAATAAGAAATATTAACTGATTTTGCAAATGAAATTTTAGAAACTTTCCCTGATGAACAATTATATAGTATTGATGGAAAGAATATATAGTCGTATGCTGATATAGTAAATCATATTGTAGTAATATTCGACCACATGATTTAAAGAATCAATAATTAAAAAAATTTATTCATGATGGAAAATTTTATTTTTGGGATGACCGATATTTATATAAATAGTGTAAAGATTTGATCATTAGAAGATGTGTGCCTTACAAAGAAACTAAACAAATAATTCAACGATGTCATGATTCTGAATTTGAAGGATATTTTGGAACTAGTAGAACTGCACATAAGATTTTGCATGCTAGATTTTATTGGCCTACTCTTTTTAAAGATATTAATGAATATATTAAAACATGTGATCAATGTCAGTGAGTAAAAAAATTTTCTAGAAGAAATGAAATGCCTCTAAATTTCACATTGGAAGCTGAAATTTTTGATGTGTGGGGATTAGATTTTATGGGAGCATCTATGCCTTCATTTGGAAATTTATATATATTGTTTGCTATTGATTATGTATCCAAATGGATTGAAGCTATTGTTGTACCTAAATGTTATGCTTGAAGTGTTTCAAAAATTTTAAATAAAAATATTTTTATAAGATATGGAATATTTAAAGTGATTATTACTGATGTAGGATCCCATTTTAGGAATAAGAGGATCCAGAAATTGATTAGAAAATATAATATCATGCATAAACTCTCAACTGTTTATCATCCCCAGACTAGCAGTCTAGTAGTATCAAATCGTGAAATAAAATGAATTTTAGAAAAAACTGTAAATCCTAATAAATTGGATTGGCCTGCTAGATTAGATACTGCATTATGGGCATATAGAACTGTCTATAAGACTCTTATTGGAATGTCCCCATATAGACTTATTTTTGGTAAAATATGCCACTTACCGGTAGAGTTGGAATATAAAGCATTTTTGGCTATTAAGGAATTCAATTTTAATTTAAAGGATGCTAGTGAGAAAAGATTCTTACAACCTAATGAGCTTGAAGAGATTAGAAATGAAGCATATCATAAGGCAAAGATCTATAAAGATAAAATGAAAATATGGCATGATCATAAGATTATAAGAAAGAAATTTGAAACTGGACAAGAAGTTCTATTATATAATACTAGATTGAGATTATTTTCAGGAAAACTGAAGTCTAGATGGTTAGGACCATTCAATGTGATCAAAGTATATCATTATGGATCTGTTGTTATTGTTATTGTGTTGTTATTGAGGATCCTAAAACTGGAAAGATATTTAAATTTAATGGGCATCGATTGAAACATTATTATGAAGGGAACATGCCATAATTTAAGGAGATCTTGATGTTGAGTCATCATGAATAAACATTGGTACATCTGGTTGACGAGTTAAATCAAGAGCTTTGTGGGAGGCAACCCATATATATCTTATTTATTTTTAGTATTTTGTTTTATAATTGATATAATGTATTCGGAGTTGATAATCTCTTAGAATCCTATACAATCTTATATATCATAAATCAACTAAACCAAAAACAAAACAAACGTAAATTTAGCTATGGCGCAAATGGTGCCAGCGGGGGCGCCGATAGCACCCAATGCGATTTTGGCAGCTTAGGGAGTTTTTGGCAAAATTTGGCGGGATTTTGCTTCAAGATAACCACCTAAGAGTCTTTTTAAATGCATGAAAACCATTTTGGATGACCAGAGACTTCTAGATTTTGAAATCCAAGGCTTCAAATTCCAAAAACACTTCAAGATGTGAAATTTTTAATCAAATAAATTTCATTAGGTTTGATGTACAGAAATTATATGACAAAGTCATCATGAAGAAGAGACTTATCAAGGAGAGAGGCTTTGACAATTGTGGGTTTAATAACCCAAATTTGAAAATTGAGGAAATCATAGTACAAAAACGTTGGGAAGTTCTATGCTACACTAAGCTCTGTAGTTGTTCCAGTGGTGAAAGAATTCTACGCTAATCTTCATGGAATTAACAAGGGAGTTTTCTTTGTTCGAGGTAAGTGGGTACCATTTACTCCATCACGAATTAGTGATATTTTTATGATAGAAAGCGTGCAAATCTATCACTATGCAAACTTTATTCCAACGAAGCATTCAATATATAATGTTTACCAATTTCTTACAGATGAAAATGATAATTGTGAAATCAAAGACAATGAGTATGATAGTTTCTTCGCTTCACTGTTAAATCTGATATCTAAACAATGGCATTTCTTCATCTCTATGAAATTACTCCCTACAATGAGAATTAGTAAAGTTACAAAGGAAAGTGCAATTTTAAACCATTGTATTCAAATGGGAAAACCCATTGATGTGGATCAATTATTGTTAAATTTGTTTTGGGTTTGATAATGCATGGTCCTATATAACAACTAGGGCATCCTTCTACAATCTTCTTACTTTGCAGCCATTCTAAAGTATCATATGAAATTTGGGAGAAAGTGTTATTAGCCTGGAAGCCCATGGATCCTATTGATGCAAACTATATTGGGAATGGAAATGAAGCATTGGACATTATCTTGGATCAATCATCACTTGCTTCGAAACCCTTAATGCCCTGTATAATTGGAAGTTCATGAGTTTTGGAGAAGAAAATAAAGAAGGTAGAAAGTGAACTTCAGAACATCATGAATGCAATAAGAAATATTTCTGATATTTTTAATCACTTATATTAGAGGATGAGGAAACAATTTGATCATACGGGACGAATTGAAGCAGGTTTGGTACATATGTTCAAGAAGAATGAATGGAGTGACAAAAATTTCATTGATCAATTCCCGTACCAACCATTTTACAATTTGTACGTGCATCATCAGTCTATGGGAGATATTAGAGGAGGAGATAGTACTGAAGATGAAGAGGAGTAATTGAGAAAGTTAGACTTTCTATGATTTAAAATTTATTGTGTTTTTAATGTGTTTGAGTTGGATTTGCTTTGCTTTGAAACTCCTATCAATTTGACTGTGCGTATAATTTAGTTTTGAGCATTCTAGTGTCGTGGCTTGATTTTGACGCTGAATTATGGTGTGAATTGCTTTACGTATGTGTTAGTGGGATTGAAAATCTATGTTTGTAAAAATTTAGAATTTCATATATAAAAGTTGAGTTTGTGTTGTTTGTAAAAACACTTGTTTATGGACTATTTAAGGATGAATATTATTGTTTAAAAAAACCAATTAGATCTTCGAGTGAATTGAAAATAACTGAATTGCAAAAAGGTGAAAAATTGAATTTTTTTTCCTCTGGAGCCAAAGGCGCCCGAGACCCGAAAGTCCCCAAATCCCTTAAAATTTTGCAATTTGCATAGTAAAAATGCCATTTTTACCCCTTCAATTTATTCCCCTAGGGCTTGCAAAAACTTTGATTTAAAGGGATTAGAAGACAAAAGAAGTTCAGATTTCATCTTCTCTTAGTAAGAACTACACTTTGAACTCAATATTTTTTATTTTCACGAAGGATTTCTCCTATATTGCGGAGATATGAAATTTTGAAATTTTTGGAAAGATTTTGAGAAAATCCTTTGGTGAAGAACTCTTACTTAATAGATTTAAGTTTAACTTAAGTGAAGAACTCTTACTTAATAGATTTAAGTTTAGAACGTTCCACATTGTGATTTTCAAAATTTTTAGAATTTATTTAGATTTTATCTTTTTTCTTGAAAATTGCAATGGCACCAAGGACGAGCAAAGGAAAGAGGAAATTTGAATATGATGACCAAAGATTCTTCAACTTCAAAGCCAACATTCATTACAATAGTCTACTGAATACAAAGAAATTAATTCAGGATCAAGCATTCAAACATCTGAGTGGTGAAGTCGAGATATTGATTGTTGCTCGGAAATAGGAGAATTTATGTTACATTACTATCGAGGCTGTGATTGGCATAGTCAGGGAGTTTCATACCAACTTTAGGGAGACTTCTGATGACCACGTCTATATTTGTGGTAAAATGGTTGAATTCACCTCAAGAAGGATCAACGAATTGTATCAGTTACAGGGAGCATAGCACCGTGAGTACAATGAGTTCTCTTCTACGAACGAGGCCTTGGATGAAGTTATTTCATTTCTTACTGATGGAAGAGGAGCTGAAAGGTGAAAAATAATGTTAAGATAAACTTCCCTGCTTCTATGTTAAATGTAATATCCAAGGCCTTACATTACTTTATATATGCCTAAATGATACCTACGTACCACCATAGCAAAGTTACTAAGGATAGAGCTATCCTGACCTTCATTCTATTACTATATGTAAGAATACTGGTGGGTTAGGATACACTGCCCTGATTTTCACATTATGTGAGCAATCAGGAGTTGATTTTAGAAATGAGGAGGAAAGGATTGTGCCTCTTAAACCTATTAGATCAGCAAATATTAAGACCTATGAATCTCATGTTAGATGGAGAATGGGAAATATCGGTAAGGATATTCATTTTACTACTAGTACCCATACTCTCCAAGGACTTATGGAGCAAATGATGATCCAGTAGGGAGATATCTTAAGGATGGAGAGCATGATTGAAAATTTAATGGCCAGGAATGAACATAATGATAATTTAACAAGATAGAAGTATGAGTATGATGCTACATATGATGATGCTATGGTTAGATACATGAGGGGTGAACACTCAATACAGTTTCCTAGTCACCCTATAGTCACCCTACTAGTCACCCTATCTTTACCCCTTATCAGTAGCAGAACTTTGATGTAGAAGAAGAAGAAAAGGATGAGTGAAGATGTCTGCTTAGTTTCAGTTTGGATCTTTTATTTAGTTTATAGTTTGTTGCACTTTATTGTTTTTATTGTTTCGTTTGTAGAGTGTGATACTTTGATTTGTATATATATATATTATGTGTTATTTAATTTCTTAAGTCTTGTAGCTTTTCATATTAGCACCTGCAATATTTCAGAGTAAGTTTCAAAATCAGAACCTTCAATAGGTAAGTCTTTTCTTTATGTATTACTTGTTTTCTTTCACCCTGTATTTTCAGTTTTTAATGCTTAATTTTTTAAAAATTTAAGTTGGGGTGGGGAGAAAAATTCCTTTTTAAAGAAAGAAACTTCATTTTATTTGTCCAAAACTAGCTATATTTTCAAAATTTTTAATTTAACACGACCTTTGGTACTAGAGCCTAACTTTAGATAACTATATTTGTGTTTCTAATTATATAGTGAGCTTAAGTAAAAATTTTCAATGATAAATTTTCAATAAAAATTTTCAATGATAAAGGTTAATTCTAGAGATTAAGATATTTGGTATGAGATAATACGACTATGTTTTTCTATTTTAAGTAAAGGAATTTGTATTTTTTGAATTATTGAAAATCTTAGAGTTTCATGTAAAAAAGAAAATATTGAAACTTTATAAAAAATCTTCAAAGCTAATATGAATTTAAATAATGAAGGAATGTGAAAAGTTTTTAACTTTAAGAAGAGGATAATGAAATTCAAAATTATTAAAGGCTATCCAGATATAGTAATCCTCACATGAAAAAGAAAAAGAAAAGCAAAAAGCAAAAGAAAAAAAAAAGAAAGAAAAGAAAAGAAAAATATGTGAGGAGAAGCTTGAGGAGATGTCTCATAAAAAATTGGCTTCACTTAAATCAACTTAAGGAAGAAGGCTTAACTATATTCTCTAAACTTGTATTTAAATATTAGCATATTTACTCGTAAAATTTTCATGAAGTTCTTTTTCGTATGGATATTGTAAGTGGCTTTAATATGACAAATTGCAATTTTCCTTGAAAAGAATAGAGAACCAGAAATCTTAGACTTGATAGCTAGATATTCTTATACCTTTAGTATTAACTTGAGTTATTTTAAATTATATTAAGTTATGCTATGATATTTAGTAGACCAAAATATGTAAATCTAGAAGTTAAACTCTTTATCATAAGTCATATTTTTATGTAGTAAAGGAGTTACTTGAGAACAACTAACATTTAAGTTTGTGGGACTTTGATGCACCAAAAATATATGCAATTTTAGATCTATAATTTATTCTCATTTTTTGTGATATTGGACTTTAAAGGAAGATATTTTTGTTTCATTGCAGATTGATGATTTTTAGCACTTGGAGTAAAAAAGAAGCAAAAAGGATGGAATTTGAAGTCAAAATGGCATTTTTTAGAGAAATACTCAGCGCCAACGGCGCCAGCATGGACGCCGACGGTGCCAGCTTGAAAGAATGAGTTTAAAATAGCAACGGCGCCAATGGCGCCAGACTGGGCATTGATGGCTCCAATGTCGGTGTTGGGAAAATTTCTAGAAGATTCAATGAATCTGGATGCAAGATTCAATGAATCTGGATGCAGGATGCATTTTGAAGAGTTACTTGACACATCTCTTGGAAAACCAACATTATGCTCTATTTAGTGCAAAAATTGATCAGAAAAACAAGTCCCTTAGTGTCTCATCATTTTCCACTAGTGTTTCATTCTGTGTATTGTGTAGTGTGTTGAGTCTTGAGTCGGTTCTTTGAGTTTGGTGGTGATTCTAAGTGTAATTTCTCCTCTAAGAGTTGTTAGAGAGAAAGAGAAGTGAGAGATTTCTTCTTCCTTACATCTTCTAAGAGAGAATCAAGAGTCCTGTAAAGAGAGAAAGAGACTCAAGATGAGGTTCAAGGGATTTTCTTTGAGGAAGAGTTACAGATAAGTGGTGTTTGTTTATTATTACTGTATAAACTTTTTTTTATTTATGAAGTTTGTGTTTTACTGTATCTTCCTCATGAGTTCTGAGTAGTCTTATTTTTCTTTCTCCCTAATCTGAGATATGGTGAAATGAAGAGCTAATTTGGATGTGCCATTTTAAAATATAAAAATAAATTGTGATTATTTTTTTTCACTCTATTTTTAATTTACTTTTCGATCTGGCCAATTGAAATGTTAAAATTTGTTGCGAAACATAGGATCCGGGAAATGGAGTATGAGTTCTACAACAAAGTTAGAATCACATTTGATTCCATAAAAGAGTGTTTCGTTCATGGAATTAGGTCCAAATAAATAGGGAATTATACATTATTGGTCGAAGAATTGGAGATTTTAGGGTGACAGACTAAAATACTTAATTTGGTCTTAGTGCTTAAGAACTAAAGCGAGAGTTAATCTTCAAGGGAAGGGAGGTGGGAGCTCTAGAGTGAGAGTCGGTATCCACTCAGCCTAACCACAGATTTAGGGACTAAACATATGATTAACCAACGATTCTCTGTAACACTTGACCGAGGGTAGAGAATTAAAATTGCTCCTATTTGGAACAATACAAATTCAAACCATTTACCTCTCTCATTTAACCAAAAACTCATTGTAGTGGGAAAGATGCTTTCTCATATTTGATAACTTCGTCACAAAAATATAAAGATAGTTTAGTAGTAATTTCTTAGCTTTGTTTTACAGTTTTGCTAGTAGTTGGTAATTTAAAAACATTTGAAATTAGTGTAATAGATTTTCTTTATCATCGTATTTCAATTTTCATTACGAGGTTACAACTTCCTCGTGGGATCAATATTTGGGGCTTAATCAGAAAGTCTTGTATTACTTGATAACGATACGTATACTTGCGTAGAATCCCAACATTAATTGCTTCAATTTCTTATTCATCAATAATGAATCAAGTTTTGACACTGTTGCAAAGCAGAGTCAACTTTATTAATTTTTCACATCTATAATTTTGGGATGAACCACCTAACATCGAATCAACATAACAAACAAACAAACAACAAAAAAAATAAACTAAACCCCTAAAAATATCAGTCTTTGTCGCCTCCCTCATCATCATCATCTTCTTCTTCTTCTTCATCATCTTCATCATGAGTAGGAAATTCCACATTGAATTCACCCCTAAGATATCTAACAATAGCTTCCTCAAAAAATATATCATGTGGAACTGTCCTCTGCTTATACTCATTGTTATAAGCATTTAGTGCTCTAATTTTTCCAATCTTGTTCTAACTATTAACTATATCCAATTATTGAATCATGAGTTGGTTCATAATGTTCTCAAGTGATGTAAAGCGAGAATTAGATGCCCTTACAGCTGATATAGAGGGTCTATCACTACCTCCACTCCTAATCTCAACAAATGATTCAACCATCTAAACGATATGCTTCCCAATATGATTTTATGGCTATAAACTTTCCTCATTTCTATGGGACTCTACTCCTGATTGCTCACATAGAGTGAAAATCAGGGCAGGGTAACCCAAACCACTAGTTGTAGATCTATTAGCTATGCTCCGTGCATGATGAACTATGAGAAAACCAACATCTATTGCTTTCATGTTTTGAATGCAATAGTTTAATACAACTCTATCCTTCTTTACATCGGTGAGATGATTTGTAGGCAGTAATTTAGCAGAGATGAAGTGGTGTCGTACCTTTGACTAAAAAGTCAAAATGGAAGCAGATAAGTTAACTTTCTTATTATTTTTAATTCTCCATTCTCGTCTTCCATCAGTCAGATAGGCAATCACTTCATCCAGTGATGAATCAATCATCACGAATGCAGCATATTCATCATCAAATACATTCCTCAGCCCATAGAAAATAATGATCCTTTCTCCAGAAAATTCAACTTGCTTACCTCTTACAAGGATGTGATCGTCATCATTGAACCTCAAGTTGCATAAAACTCTCGAATCATTGGTACAATCGCTACTATGGTGAAGTAGCAAAACCGTTCCCAATTTTTTGTGATGATCAATCTCTTGATCTCGCCACCTGGGTTAGCAAACGCCCATTCCTAGATCAATCTTCTTGAATCTACTTGAGTGTTATAACTATGTTGGGCCTTGAAATTAAAAAATCTTATTGTAGCAAAATCATTCGATGGCCTTCCTCTCTTTACTCGTGGAGTCATTTGAAGTTCTATGAAAATCCAAATAAATTTCAAATAAATTACAAAATAAAAAATCTAACTCCCCAAGTAATATAATTTGGTAAAAAACTTTTCACCATGGGTTTTCTTCAAGCTTTTTCATCAAAAATCCTAAATTTCAGATTTTCCATAATGTAAGAAAAATCTATGGTGAAAATAAAAAATATCTAAGTTAAAGTGAAGCTCTTACCAAGAGAAAATGAAATCTAAGATTTTTGGCCTCTGAAATCTTCTCTATCGTGCTCAATGTGAAGCCCTAGGTCAAGGTTAAGAGGTAGCAGACAACCCAAGTAGTAAAAATGGAGTTTTACTGTGCGATTTTGTGGTTTTTAAGTTAATCTGGTGTTTTTAGGAATTTGGCGCATCTTGCGCCAAATCTGGCGCATCATGCACCGACTCTCTGTAAATTGGCGCATCATGCGCCAATGCCTTAATCTTTTCAGATTTCTTTTTCTGTGAAAATCTGTTGTGCACCACTTTATGTCTACCTCAATTTAACTCAAATGAACTTTTATAATCATAATTAAACATTACTCTAACACCAAATCTTCACAAACAACACAAAAACTCACTTTTATATGTATAATCCACACTATTACAAACTAACATTTTTCAAGTCATCAAACATCTAATTCAGTGTCCAAATCAAACCAAATATCCTAACACTGAAATCTAAACATTAAAATACCAAAATCAAACATAGATAAAGTTTAACAATAAAAGTAAATGCAATCCAACTTAACAAAACAACTAAAATAAGCAATAATAAACAAAATGTTTCGTGCATAGATTAAGTTTAATCATCTTCTTCACTCTAGTCCTCCTGGATATCTCCTATAGTTTGGTAGTGCACATACAAGTTGTATAATGGTCGATAAGGAAACTCATCATGTGAATCCTCTCCAATCAAAGCATGTTTCTTGAACATATGTATCAAATGATCTTCAATACGACCAGCATGTTCAAAATTTCTTTTAGTCTCCAATTCAGATGATCCATCATTTATTTTAGAAATATTCCTCTAATTGCATGCATAAGATTTTGCACCTCTTTTTCTATCTTCTGAATTCTTTTCAACAGTGTGTTCGAACTAAAGTAAGGCTGAATAGGTGATGAATTATGGGATGCTTGATCCATCAATACAATCATATCATTCTTATCTCTCATTCCAATACAGTTGCAATAGACTTCTGGATCCATTGGGTTCTAAGGAAGAAGCACTTTTTTCCAAGTCTCATAAGGTACTTGCGATTGATTGCTGTCGGCACTATTTTTAGGGGGGTCGTATTATGAAGGTTGTCAGTCACCGGAATCAGAATCCTGTCACCCGCTTCAGAGGGACATTTAATTTACACATATAAATTTAATTTTAGAAAAATATGAAATCAAATTGATCCCATATCTTTGAAAGTTTAGATGAAAGAGTGCTACACCTATGTATCTACCTCAAAAGATAAACACGTAACTTGATAGTGAGGCTCAATCAAATAAACTAAGAAATGTTTGACATCCGTTTGGTCTATAAAACCATTTTATTTATAAGCCAACAAGTTCCCCTTTTTAATATGAAAAATTAAATAGGGTTTATATTAAGTTAGGTCCTTGAAAGTTTTCTATAAAGGCAAGCCCTTATAGTTAATTACATCTTAGATAACCAAATTCACCTAAGAAAACTCTCAATAAAAACCAGGGGATATTATCTTCAAGAGGTCAAAGGATTAGGACTTTCAACGAGATTAGAGAAAGAGGTGTGAAATGGGAATGGCTCAAATTTGGAACATATTATTTTTTGAATCCATAAGGGGAGAGAAGCTAGGGGATATCATAGATCTGGATGAGAACCTCGATGACTTTCCAAACTATCCTATTGTTTGACTTCAGTTTTGGAAATTAGAATTATTGAATGTTTCATCCTCCCAATTTTATTAATTAGGGCTTACATTCGTGTGAAACAATCACACAAATAGCCTGAAAGATGTCAGGATTTAGGTCATGACAAACGATAACCTTGGAATCTAAAGTTAGTTAGGGCTTATATTGTATAACAGAGCCATATAAAGGCCTAAAGGAAAGTTAAGGATTTATGTCACACTAGGCGGATAACCTCAAAATTCTATGGTTTGTTGTTTAATTCTAAAGAATGGTTTAGCTGGTATAGACATGTTTTGCTGTTGAAGATGGTCGTGCTACCCACAATGCTAGCTCCAAGCTCCTCGCCGTGGCAAATTTAAGTTTTCTAATGTGTCAATTAATGGTGTCAAATTAAGCGTTTCCTAAGGTTATGGTTATTTAAATATTGTGGAATGTTAAAGTTGATTAGAGCGACACCGGTTAGGATCCTACGATTCCCTTGTTCTGACACCACTATTTTCTTTCAGATTCACTTAGTCCAAATCAATTTACTAAACCCAATTTAATGAGTTATGTAGTTTCATTTTGATCATGAGAAATCTTGTTAGCAATGGTAGGTTACCTCCTCCGAGGGATTTCCGATTATTCAATAAAGACGTTTTAATTTAGTTGCAATTTTTTTTGTTTTGTTTGTGATTAAATTTTGAGTTGTCTCATACTTTTTACAATTATGGCGGTAAATGCTATATTGTTTTTTTTTTTTTTTACTTTTGGTTTTTAACATGTAGGGTGACCTTAAGCATGCAAGCAAGAAACAAAAGGTATGAAAAAGTAAATGCAATAACTTAAAAGCGTACCTGTCAATTCTTCTCGCTCCTCCGCCTGAAAGGTTAGCTTTGACAATATGTATATAATTTTGCAAGGAATTCAAATTGAACGAGTAGATGAAGGTATAGCTACCAAACCCCAAGTTATGACTTTATTAAGTCTCGGAAGATCTTAGTGGATGATTTTAGAAAAAAATATAACAAGTTCAATTTGCTCTTCAAAATATTCAAGAGATTTCAAAGCGCTCAGGGCATAACCCATAACCACTTTAAATATTTCTTGAAATATTTCAAGTTCATTTTGAACTTATCATATCATTTTATTAATAATCCAAGGTTAAGCTACTTGATGTTTTATTTATCCCAAGGTGAGGACACTCAATTAGTCAATTGATATTTCATTTAAGAGTTATGTGGGTGGATGCCTCTAAGGCAAATTTAAGTATGTAAAGGATTTGGTTTCCACAATTAAAATCGAGCTTGTAGTGTAAAAATGTGTTAATTATCAATCATGTTATCTTCTAAATCCGATCAAATAAATTCAAATATCAAGCTTGGGTCACTACCGAGCCCTAAACAATCACAGTAGGTGAAATGGTAACTAGCAAAATTTTGAATTAAATGCCATGCATCATTATTGAAAGATCACATTGTCATTAATTATGGGCTTAAAATTAATGAAATATTATCTTCCTAACTCAAACCCATCACTTGAGAATCATTTAAATTTTATTGACTTCCAAGCCTTGATAATTAAGGAAATTACAATTTTGTTCTTATTATAGAAAGGGAGGTAAGTGAGTTCTTCCTAACTCAAACCCATCACTTGAGAATCATTTAAATTTTATTGACTTCCAAGCCTTGATAATTAAGGAAATTACAATTTTGTTCTTATTATAGAAAGGGAGGTAAGTGAGTTCCTACCTTTCAATCCCATTATATTTCAATCATCCAAACATGTTCATTAGGATCAAAATTCCCCATCTTCCCTTCGATTAATCCTAAATCTTGATTGAGGCACCGAAATCTAAAGTTACTCCTTTGCCTTTGGGGCCCTTCAACTCATAACTCATTAATCAAAATTCAAATGACTTTGAGAATTTTTTAGAATGTCCTATCCATGGGTCAATTAAAAGATCAGAGGAGAAAATGTGGATTTCAAATTTTAATTTAATTTAATTTAAATTTATTTAAATTTAAAAAGTAGTATTTTCAAAATTGATTTACTTAACTCTCAAAAATAAAATTTTTATTTGTGAGAAAATTAGAGGTCCCCTTAAGTCAGAGAAACATATAGACAAAATTTCATGATTTTTTTGAATTAAATCTCTGTCTTTATTATTTAATTATTAATCAATTTTAATGATTTTGATTAAATGTAAAATAATGTTATAATTACCAAAATTATCTTTATATTTTTATCAAACTCTCTGAGTTCAGAGAATTCAGAGAAATAATTTTGTACTTTTAGGATTTTTAATTTATTTATTATAACTATTTTAGTGAGAAAATAAGAAAAAATCATTTTTAAACTTTTAAAAATTTAATTTTAAATTAAAAAAATTAGGAAAAATATCCTAATGAGTTATAAGTGATCAAGGAAGAATTAGACACATTTTAAAAATATTTTGGCATTTTTGGAATTTTTAATTATTTTAAATTATTATAAATTCAAAATAAAGCTCAAAAATCAAGTATTTTCTCAAAAATAAATTCTATTTTTCCTAAGTGCCCCTAATCACAAGGAACTCAAAAAAATATTTTTTATAATTTTCCTAAGTGTATTTAATTTAATATAATTATTTTTGTACAAAAATACAAGGTTTCTTACAAAATCAACTTTAATACTTAAACTTATTCAAATAATTTTTAAAATTTTATAGTGGGAAACATGATTTTTATACACAGTATGGATTTGATTTTTTCAATTTTTTTTAGTATTTAATTCACATAAATTAAAGCAATATATATACATTTAATTAACTATAAAAATGTACCAAATAATTTAAATCAGCATGACATTTTTCCTAAGCTTCTCTGACAATAAGAAACCTACTAAAATTATTCCCATAATTTTCCAAGTGGTATTTTAATTTATGTAATTAAAATAAGTCAAAATAGCCATCTTAGCTTGAAAATTAAGGTTAGAAGCATAGAGATGCCCTTTGACCCTCGAAATATCATAGAACACCCCCTCTAGTATGAGGAACAAACCCTCAAAATTTCAAGCTATGATGAGAATTGTTTGATCATAATGAATTAAAATACTTCATAGAGTATTTAATTCATTAAAAATCAGAGAGTCAACAAATAATTTATGTTTTTAATCCACGTTATTCTCCTATGTTCACTGTGTTAGAAAATATTTTTATTTTTTTTTATGATTTTTATAGAGAAATATATGGATTTTTGAAGTTCAGGCATTTAAATAAATTCAAAAAATCCATATTTTTCTACTTAAACACACAGTGCCACCTCAACCTCGGCAGCTTCTAACTTTACATGTGGCGCTCTGCCATTGATTTCGCGAGCCATCTCAGCTGCCATGTGGCCTTCCTTTTCATTCCAAGCGCTCTTCTGGCTTAATCTCCTCTCTCCATTAAATAAACACGCGATCAAACGACTCCCGTTCATCATCCCCAAGTGTCCAAACCCGAGAACCGTTCACACTAGAACCTTAAGATCTTTGTCTAGACTCAACCAAATCACATGGAGTTTGTTTCTAAACCTTCATCTACTCAAGGCAAACATATTTTTATGGTTTATATTATATGAAATACAGTAAATATGTATGGAGAATCAAAATAGGCTCGGATTAAGGTTGAGGTTCCATACCTTTACTGAGAGGGGAGGCCTCAATCAAATGGTTGTGGTAGCTTTGAATGGACTCAAAGAACCTTTAGATGAAGTTCTAAGCCCTGGTGAATTGTCTAGGTATGATTTTGGGGTTAGGGCATTCAATTTGATGGAATTTGGGCACATGGCTAAATTGGGGCAAATTTGGGAATTTTAGATTTGGGTTGAGATTGAGTAAAATTTAAGCCTGACCGAGGTCAATTGAGAGTTCAATTTGATGTGTGGAGATGTTTCAAATTGGAAAGATTTGGGGGTTCAATTGAGTGGGATTTTAGTTTTAGGTCAAATTGGGGCTTTTTTATTTTGGTTGAAATTGGACTTGAATGTGAGTCAATTAGGCTTGGATTTGGTTTGAATTAAGTTTGATCATGATGAATTTGAATTTATAATTGATATTGGGGGGAATTGGGGTCAAATTGATGGACATTTAGGGTGAATTTGGGGAAATTGATCCTTTAAAGGCTATTCGAGGCTTTTGGTCAAAGTTAGTCAAATTGGTAAATTTGGGTTCGATTGGAGGGTACAATATAGTTTTAGGGACATTTGAAATGATTTTGAGGGTTTTGGGAAAGTTTGGGCCACCAAGGGTATTTCTATAAATTTGGCAAATTTGGGGGTATTTTGGCAATTTTTGAAGGTTTTGGGCAATTTGGGTAGTTTCAAAAGGTTTAAGATGATTTTTGAACAAATTTGGGTATTTTGGATGAAATTGGGAATTTGGTCAAATTTGGGGTTTGGCAGTATTTTGGTAAGTTGGGTAGATTTTAGGGCAAAAGGCTAAGTTTGGTATTTTGGTGACAGTGGAATGTCAACCACCCTATTTGAGCCATGGACCAATGGAATCTCTATTTGGGTTCTGTATGTATTGGTCTTGGCTAGCCCCTAGCCTATGGCTAGTGGGTCTAGGGGACCATCTACATTAATCTCCCAAAAGATCAAGGGATCAAATTCAACAAGTTTCAGTTTATGGTTGTGACTGAATGTGAGTGAAAGTGAGTGTAAGTGAGTGAACTAGCTCCAAACCAACACCCATGATCAACCTTAAGGCCAAGCAGTCCTATGGGGACTCCCCTTAAGCTCCCTCATATTGACCCCACCTACCAAGTGCTAGAGGTCAGGACCAATATGTGGAACTTCAAGTTGAGCAAAGAAGAGTTTAGAATTTCTAATGGTGAGGGTTCCTTTTCTAGTCCTCTAGGAATAGTCAACAAGAAAATCCTATGGCTCTACTAAAGAGGAAAGAGCTAGACCTTAACCAAAATAGAGGTCAACAACTGCGCAGTAAGAAATTAGTGGATGGATGTCCCAGTCCAGTAGCAGATCCATTGACAATCAAACTCAAAAGAGATTTTACAATAATTACTCCAATATTGATAGTTTTTCTAGTTTGAATACAGTAGTTCAGAATAACACTCGCCTTAGTTACCTTACTGATTTTCATAGTAAAAAGTAATTTCGATGCAATAAAGAAGTGTCATGCCGTAGAAGCAGGATTTAACAATGATGAAGACAAACTTACATTTCCATCATATTTGACCTCCCAATTTGCATCTTCATCCGTAAGATATCGATAGAATTCATTCATATTATCTCTCATAGGGGTAAATTTGTGTAGTGGAAAATATACACATTTTCAACCATAAACATCTCATTTATTCTTGAAAAAGTGAATTGCACAAACCTGCCTCGCACATAGACAATTCTTTGATAGATTTCATGTAGATTTGCATAAAACTCTTTCACCACAGTGATAACTACGGCAGCAGGATAGCTACGGCAGCAGTAGTGCAACAAAGCACTTCCCAGCGTCTCTGCGCAATCATCTCTTCTACTTGAGTATTCGGTGTGTTGAATCCTTGATTCACAAACCCCTTTCTTTAATTAGCCTCTTCTTCACTAGAACTCAATTATGCAACTTCTATGTGTCGAAGCTGTCGAACTCTACAATTGTAAATTCCAAATCTAGCGGAATTTTTAGAGTGGGACGACATTCGAATTGAAATCTAATGACTCTTCCCTAGTTTTCCCCCTAAAATCGACTTTGGAATCAGTTTTTGGGAGTTATAAAAAGAAGAACCCGCCAAAAACTGGCTTTTGAAATATTTTAAGTCATTTTTATCGTCGGGATGCATCATGCGCCTACTCTTAGGAATGTAGCGCATTATGCGCCAATCTGGTGCATCATGCGGCAGTTCAAAAAAAATCGTCATTTTGATTTAGATCCAAATTATTCTTAGTTCTTTCATAAAATTAGGTAAATAAAGATGTTTTAAAATATCTCAATTTCAAATTTCTCAAATACATGGACCCTATAAAAACATAAATATAAATATACATAAATATTCTGAATAAAAACACAAAAGAAAAATAAACAATAATAAATATGGGTTGTCTCCCACAAAGCGCTTGGTTTAATGTCGTTAGTCCGATATTCCCAGTTTTTATTCTGGGTGACCCAACATTACAGTTTCTTTGAAAATTGGTCATTGACCATCAAAATATGGTTTCAATTTGTGCCCATTTACTTTAAATATCTTTCCAGTTTTAGGATCTTCAATATTAATAGGTCCATATGGATTAACTTTTACAACTTTGAATGACCCTTTCCACCTAGACTTCAGTTTTCCAGGAAATAATTTCAATCTTGTATTGTATAATATAACTTCTTGTCTAGGTTCAAATTTCTTCTTTATTATCTTTTGATCATATCATTTTTTCATTTTCTCCTCTTTCATCTTTTTCTTATAAATCCTCACATTATCATAAGATTTATTCCTAATTTCTTTAAGCCCATTCAATTGCAATCATCTTTTCTCACCAGCTTCTTTCAAATTAAAATTGAATTCATTTATAGCCCAATAAGCTTTATGTTATAATTCTACAGGCAAGTGACAAGTCTTCCCAAAAATTAACCTATAAGGGGACATTCCTATATGTGTCTTATAAGTTGTCATGTATGCCCATAATGATGTATCTAATCAAGCAGACAAATCCGTTTTATTATGATTTACACTTTTTTTCCAAAATTCTCTTAATTTCATGATTAGATACTTCTGCCAAACCACTTGTCTAGGGATGATAAGCGATTGCAATTTTATGCATTATATTATATTTTTCTACCAATCTTGCAATTGTTGCACTTCTAAAATAAGATTCTCCATAGATAATAATTACTCTTGGCATTCCATATCTTGTAAAAATATTTTTAATTAAAAATTTTGAAACACTCCGAGCATCACATCGAGGTAAAGTGATTGCTTCAATCCATTTTGAAACATAATCCACTCAATCAATATGTATATATTTCA
>NW_018252300.1:259299-259842 GCF_001263595.1 Phalaenopsis equestris | reverse complement strand
TATATATATATATATATGTATATATATACATACATACATCTCTAAATAGAGTAGGCCAATAAAATTTAGACAGCAAAATTTTATGAACAGTTCTATCGTTTCTAAAATGTCCTCCAAATTCAGAATCATGACATTTTTGGATAATTTTCCAAATTTCTTTGTAAGGCACACATCGTCTCATTACTAAATCTTTTTATTGTTTATATAAATTTGGGTCATCCCAAAAATAAGATTTTGCATCATGAATGAATTTATTTTCCTATTATTTTGTTAGTCCATAAGGTAAAAATACCATTAAAAAAATAATTTACAATATTAACATACCAAGGTATTTCCCATCATTTTACAATATAAAGTTGTTCATCAGAAAAAGTTTCATTAATTTTTTTTTCCAAGTTAAGTATTTCTTCCTATTCCAGCTCAAATAGATGATCAGCAATTTGATTATCAGAATATTTCCTATCGACTACTACAAAATCAAACTCTTGCAACAGAAGTATCCATTTAATTAATCTTGGTTTGACATCCCTCTCTTGCATCACT
>NW_018252300.1:253393-259201 GCF_001263595.1 Phalaenopsis equestris | reverse complement strand
GCTAATAACTCTCTTTCAGTGGTGGTATAGTGGTGGTGTGGTTAATCTGAGCATCATTAAGAGTCTTGCAAGCATAGTATATAACTTTAAAAATTTTATCATATCTCTGCCCTAAAACAACTCCAATTTCATAATCACTAACATCACCCATTAATTCAAAAGATTTCTCCTAATCAGGTGAAACAATTATAGGAGCATTGATCAATTTTTCCTTTAAAGTTTCAAAGGCTTTAAGGCAACCATGGTTAAAATCAAATTTTGTATCTTTTTCTAGAAGTTGGCATAAATGCTTAATAATTTTTTAAAATCCTTACTATATTGCCTGTAAGATCCAGCTTGTCCTAAAAAACTTCTAACTCCTCTTACATTAGTAGGTGAAGATAAGTTTGATATACTCTGAATTTTTGTATGATCTACTTCCATGCCACCTTCTGAAATTTTATGCCTAAGCATAATTCCTCTTGCAATCATAAATTCACATTTTTCCCAGTTCAATACGAGATTAGTTTTTTTACATCATTCAAGAACTTTCTCTAAATGATTTAGACATATTTCAAAAGAAGTTTTAAACATAGAAAAATTGTCCATAAAAACTTTAATCTCTTTTTCAATTAAATCACTGAAAATTGACATCATATATCTTTGAAATATTGCAGGTACATTATATAATCTAAAGGGCATTTGCCAAAAAGTAAAAATTCCATAAGGACTAGCAAATGTTGTCCTCTCCTGATCCTTTGGAGCAATAGGTATTTGATGATAACCAGGACATCCATCTAGAAAACAAAAATATCTTTGCCCAACCAGCTTATCCAACATCTTGTCTAAAAAGGGTAAAAGAAAATGCTTCTTCCTAGCAGAATTTAATTTTCTATAATCTATGCAGATTCACCATCCAGTGACTTGTCTTGTTGGTATTAATTCATTATTCTCATTTGTCACTACAGCCAGTCCTCCTTTCTTTAGAACGCAGTGAATTGGACTTACCCAAGCACTGTTTGAAATAAGATATATTATTCCAGCATCTAACCATTTTAAAATTTATTTCTTAACAATTTCCTTCATCATATGATTTTATCTTCTTTGAGGATCAACTCTTAGTTCATGTTGATCTTCCAAAATAATTATATGCATTCAAATCGAAGGACTGGTTCCTTTAATATCAGCTAAAGTCCATCCGAAGGCTTTCTTATGTCTTCTTAAAGTTTCCAACAACTGTTTTTATTGCTATCAGTTAATTTTGATGATACTATAATAGGTAATGTAGATAAATCTCCTAAAAATGCATACTTTAAATGTGTAGGAAGTGTTTTCGGTTCTAGTTCAGGAGGTTTCTACATAGATGAAATCAAATTCTTATTACTTTATGTAGGAACTTTAGGATCTAACATTTCAAATTTTTCCTGAACATAATCCAAATCTTCTTTACTCACATTCGTAGATTCATCTTCAATTTTATCCTCATCTTGATATTCCACATATTTTTTTTCAAATTCCCTTTCAAATGTCTTTTTGAAATATTCATGGCTTAGATATTCATTAATATCTATTTTGAAGCATTCAATCTCTTGCTCTTTTGCAGGGTATGTCATTGATTTTGCAATATTAAATGTAACCTCTTAATCACTAACTCTCATAGTTAGTTTTTTTGCACATCTATCAAAGCTCTACCAGTTGCAAGGAACGGTCTTCCTAAAATAATAGGAATTTCTTTATCTTCCTCTATATCTAATACAATAAAGTCCACAGGAAAGATAAATTTATCAACTTATCTAATACAATAAAGTCCACAGGAAAGATAAATTTATCAACTTTTACTAAAACAACTTCTATAACTCATTTAGAATAGGTAATTGAACGATCAACTAACTGAAGAGTTACAGTAGTAGGTGAAATATCTTCTAAAGGAAACCTTCTGAAAATTGATAATGACATAAGATTAATACTGACTCCTAAGTCACATAATTCTTTTCCAGAAAATCTTTCACCAATATCACAAAAATCTTTCGCCAATAGCACAAGGAATTGTAAAACATCTAAGATCTTTAAGCTTTTCAGAAAGTTTTTTCTGAATTATAGCGCTACACTCTTCATTGAGTGCAACAGTCTCATTATCTACAAACTTCCTTTTCTTATTAAGTATATCCTTCATGAACTTCACATAGCTTGGCATTTATTCCAAAGCTTCAACAAATGGAACGTTTATCGTTAATTTCCTCAATATTTCTAAAAACTTTGAAAAATTGGTTATCTCTATTTTTTTGCTTCAATCTTTAAGGAAATGGAGGTGGTGGTCTTTCTACAGTGACTTTCATTAGTTTAATAGAACATCCTGACTCAAAACAAAAATCTTCACCAGAATTTTCAATTTCCACCAGATCTTTTTCAACTTCAACTTCCACTTCTTTTTGAACTCTATTTTCTAATTTTTTTCCACTTCTCAGTTGAATAACCTTAATTTGCTCTTTGTTCTAATTCTTACGATTTACTTCAACATTATTAGGCAACGTTCTTGGAGGTCTATTGCTAAGTGCGGTAGCAATACATCCCAATTGATTTTCCATGTTTCTAATTGCAGTTCCTTGACATTGTAATCAACTCCCCATTTGCAATACCAATTCTTCCATTGACAAATTTTTCTCCTTGCTCTACAAATTATTAAAACTATTAAAACCATAAGGTTTATAAGTTGGATTTCCTTTTGATTCCCTTGATTGTTGGAGTTTCCCAATGGGTTTTCAGTACTGTTTCCCCATTACGGATTTGCAGCACTAGAATTATTGTTACTCTAACCAAAGTTTGGATAATTCTTCAAACCAAGATTATAATAATTAGCATAAAGATTATTAGAATGATTATTTATTGCATTTAAGGTCTCATAAGAAGATTGGGATTCTATCATTTGTCCCAATGAGTTTTCCTCAAGCACAGGTGATGTCTGAGAATAATTCATTCCATATTGATCTATCCTCTTTGATATTATTTGTGTAGCTAACATAGATATTGCATCAGAATCATGAATACTGACTACTCTTTTTAGATTTAACCCCCTGTCAGAGGGTCATCGAAAATTATTAGTGGTCATCTCTTTAATTAAAGAATATGCTTCATCGAATGATTTTGACATTAATGATCCACCAACAACAGTGTTAATTATCGATCTTAGAGATCCAACCAATACATTATAAAAAGTTTAAATTATTAATCAATGTGGCAACGCATGGTGTGAATAATTTTTAAGAAGATTTTAAATCTTTCTCAGGCTTCATAAATTGATTCCCCTTCAAACTGACAAAAAGATGTAGTATCATTTCTAAGCTTAGCAAATTTTTAAGGTGAGAAATATTTAGATAAAAATTTGTGTGATAAATATCCCCAAATTCTGATAGATACAGACGCTAACGAGTTTAACCACATCTAAGCTTTATCTTTTAGTGAAAAAGGAAAAAGTATAAGTCTGATGACATCATTTAACACTCCATCATATTTAAAAGTAGCACATAATTCTAGAAAACTAGCAAGGTGTAAATTAGGATATTTAGTTGGTGTTCCCCCAAACTGATTGTTTTGTACCATTTGGATAATGACATGTTTAAGCTCAAATGAATTAGCAGCTAAAACAGAGTTTTGTATATTCAAATAAATTTCATCTACTGTAGGATTAGCATAATCTCTTCAAGGTCTCTGATGATGTTCATTTTTATTTTCAGTATTACTTAAATTACAAGCCATTTTTCTAATACGATCTATCTCTTTTTGTTGTTTTTGAATTTTTCTAATAGTTCTTTCTAACTCAGAATCGTAAGGTACTAAATTTTTTGATCTTACACTATACATAAACAAACACAACAAATAATTTAAAATAAGTAAACACAATTAAAAAAGAAAATATTCAAACTACACTACAAACACTTTTTTTTAGCTTTAAAAATAAAAATACTATAATTTATAAAATAACTTACTAATATTTTTCGTTACTTCCCTTACAACAGTGCAAAAAACCTGTTACGGCTATGATATTATCTTATTGCATAATATACTAATGATGCTTCTCCATTTTAGCCACCTGATTTACTTGTTATATTATCATTATGTTTTTATTTCTTTCCCAACAAAAATAACTTCAGTTAAAATAGTTTTAACTTTTTAAAATCTTTAAACTGTCAAATCCCTTTTAAAAATAATGCAGCTATATGTATCACTCAAGTAATAAAGGGCTCTAATGGAGTCCTAGATATTGATCTCATAGGAAAGTTGGAAATGCCTACAATTTTTAAAACTACAAAAAGTAAAGTGCAAAATTTGAAGATTTAGTAGCAAGTGAATAATAATTAAAATGCAGTTGAAAGATAAAGTTAACTAAATTAAATGCTAATGTTTCAAAGTAAACTTACGCAAACTAATAAAGTTTTTGTGACGGAAAGTTCAAATTTAAGAAAACATCCTTCCCTTTTACAATGAGTATATAGATTGTGAAGAGATTAAAATCATTTGAAATTATATATAAAAATTATTTTGTATCAAATAGGAGCAATCATATTCTTTACCCTCTTCCAAGTGCATAAAGAATATTGACTAATCCAGAGTTTGGTCCCTAATTTTATAGTTAGGCTAGGAGGATACTGGCTGCCACTCAAGAGCTCCCACAACTCTCTCACCTAAGGGCTAACAATCTCACATCAGTTTCCAATCAAATGAACCAAAAATTGGAGATTTTCATCTGTAACATTAAAATCTCTAATTTTGCATCCAAAAAAACATCTTTCTTTATTTATTTGCACCTAACTCCATGGATGAAATAATTTTCCATGAAATCAAATGTGATTCTCCCCATGTTGTAGAAATCATAGCCCTTTTAGAACATATGTTTCTCAACACATTTTAACATTTCAATTAGCCAGATAAAAAAGTAAATGAAGATTAGGGATGCTGGAGCGGAGCGGAGCGGAGCGAGCGAAAACATTTGTCCGATCGAGTAAGTTTCATTATGTTATTTGACTTTGTAATTACATATTATATGTAGACTACTCAGAATTCATGAGAAGGATACGATAAAACATAAATTTCATATATAAAAACAGGTTTACAAAATAAAAGAAATAAAATACACAACTTATCTCACAATCCTTCCCAAGCAAATCCCTAGAAGTTCTCTCCAAGTCTTTCTGGCTTTATAAGCACTTTAAATTTTCACTTAAAATGTAATGAAGAAGAAATCTCTCACCATCCCTCTCCTCTTACAATTCTTGAAGAAAATCTCCAAGCCCTTGACTTTCTCTCTCTCTATCTCTTCTTGTCGCCCCCTTTATATGTCACTCTTACTCTCTTCTAACCTTAGACTTCCCTCTCTTTCATTAAAGACTGCCTTCATCCAAAAAAAATTCAAAAATTTCCTCCAAAATTCTATCCAAAAGTCAAATCTTTTGAATTCAAAAGATATGTCTATTGATCCAAGAGACATATCCCTTCATAATATCCCTTCATAAAACTTCATAAAAAAACCTTCTAAAGTGTCTAAATGCATTGAATCACTCTAAGGGGTGTTTAGAACAAGTGTCCCTTTGAAAATTTGCACAAAATTTGTCTTGAACCACCTTAATCAGCAAAACGTTCTCTGGCACATCTTGCGGTAGTTCTCTGTCAAATGGCGCATCATGCGCCAATCTGGCGCATTGTTGACCTCACTTTTGGTTGAGGTCTAGAAAACTTCTTTAGTAGCCTAGGGCTAGCCATAGGACTTTCCTATTGACTAGTCTTAGAAAACTAGAAGAGGTACCCCACTATTAGAAATTCAAAACTCTTTTTTTT
>NW_018252300.1:216688-246720 GCF_001263595.1 Phalaenopsis equestris | reverse complement strand
TATCGAGAGTATTCTTAGGTAACTTCAGTTATCTATGATGTAATTAACTATAGGGGCTTGCCCCTATAGGAAGCTTATCCCGAACTCAGCACAATATAAACCCTATTTAATTCCTTATATTAAATAGGGGAACTTGTCGGCCAATACATTGGTTTCGCAGACCAAACGGATGTCATAACTTTCTTTAGTTTATTTGATCGAGCCTCACTCTCAATTCTTGCGTTCATCCTTCGGGATAGATACATGATTTGAGATAAAGCGCTCTTTCATCTAAACTATGAAAATTATGGGGTCAGTTTGACTTCATCTTTTTCAAAACTAAATTTTTTAAAAAAAACATCCTTCCGAAGCAGGTAACGGGATTTCAAATTCCAATGACCGACGGCTTCTTACGGGCAAACCCCACACCAAAAATAGTGCCGACACGCATCTTGCAAAAGTTTGCTGAAAACAACGTTGTTTTGGGTTTTGGCGTATCTTGCTCCAGTTCTTTGTATATTGGCGCATCTTGCACCAATCTGGCGCATCTTGCGCCAGTTTCCCATCTTGCGCCGCATCTTGCGCCAGTTTCCCAAAATTCATTATTTTGGCTCCAAATTTCATCCTTTTTACTACTTTTGCTCCAAATACCTAAAATTGATATACCTGCAACAAAAAAATAAAAATACCCTTCTTTAAAGTGCAATAACACTAAAAAAAGCATAAAATGTATACTTAAAACAACAGATTATTTTGATGTATCAGATGTCAGACAAATAAAGGACCAACTGATGAAGTTCTCTAAAAGATGTTCTTCCACTCCCTTTGAAAGGTTGCAAAGAACCAAAGTAGATAAGGAAATTGATGCACAGATAACGGGAACACACAGATCCTCTGCTCGAAGTGTTAAGTCCACTCAGAGAAGAAGAAGGGCAGTGGGTTGACTTGAGTTCACATACAAACTTAAGAAAAGAAAGAAAATAACTGATTTTGCTTAACAACATCATTTGGGAGATGTCACAGATATTGGTACACAAAGTATAGTTAATAAAGATTATAGAGTAGATTAAGACAATATAACTGTACATAATACAGATCGAGATGATCCAATAAGAGAGTCTCCGGAAAGAATAATAGATGCCGAAGAAAATGTATTGACATGAGATGCGACAATTCAGAAAGATCCTAAAGAGGTTGAACGATCAGTGAAAGGTGTTCTGGTGTGGCTAGCTCATATAGTAAACAATTATTTCTATTCACATCTTTATCTTCAAATATGTCATTAGTTTTTATGTTATAGAAAAATGATATTTTTTTTGTAGGCTCTTCGTGTGTCGTCCCATCTATATTCCTCTAGCACTTTAGCTGTAAATAGTCATGTTGGAGAGCATTCATTAGTATAAGTTGCACATAGCTTTAGTGGAGAAGATGTACATAGTCCAGTTGGAGAGTCTGTAGTAGGAGAAGATGTAAATAGTCCAGTTGGAGAGCCAACCATGGGAGAAGCTGAACATAGCTCTGCTGGAATGACAAGAGATTCATTAATAATTATTGATGATAAAGAAAATCCCAATCAATAGGAGACAGATGTGTCGAGCTAGAGCTCCAATACATATGCCTACGCTATAGTGGTGCTAATAATTATTTATAGCTGCACTTAATCATATATTGAAAATACATTAATATGTTACGGGTCTTCAACTCTGTTGTAGCCTCGTGTTGCGACCCCAACACTTCCACTTGATTATCCTGCTATATCAGTGCTTCCACTTGAAATGCAGGATATAATAAATAGATGTATTGTCAGCTACACTAAGGTATAAGTAAACAATCTTTGTTAGATTGTAACAAAAAATTTTTATTTCGTCTGATGTTACATTGTAACATACATTTTTTTGTTAACGATGCAGACATGATATCATCCTAAGTAGGGGGAAAAGCCGTACTGGAGCACGGTGCACTTGAGGATATATTAATGAACTAGTGGTTTGGGAATGAACATGTTGATATGTTTGCCATTATGCAGGCTGAAAGAAGGAAATGGTAACCTGCACTGTACCAAAAATACATATATGTGTCCCCACTGTATTGGGTAATTACAAATGTTTAATTTATTGAATTATTGTAAAAGCTTATCTTTCATTGTAGAATGAATAGATTTTGTTTGTTGTTTTCTCTTTTTTTCAGATGTTAAAGATGATAAAAGGTGATACAATAGCATTTACTAAGGACACAAGGGAAGCAATTAAAGATAATGAACTCATTTTATTTCCTATAATTGATCGTTAGCATTGGATTTTGTTAGTAGAGGAGTTAAAGGGAAGAAAATGGAAAATATATGACTCACTGCCTAACCCGATGCATAAAGTGGCTGCTGTAGAACTTGTAAGTACATTTGACACAATTTACAAATTAAATTCAATATTTTTTATAGTAAACAATACTACTTGATTGAAATAATAACACCACTACTATCTTTACAGGTCAAACATTTTGCGAAAGATAATGAACAAGCATTCTAGTCCAACATAACAAAGTGGGCAATGTTCGCTCCTCGAAATATTCCTACCCAAAGTAACATCCACGACTGCGGCATGTTTATATGCAAGTATATGGAAACCTTAGTACAGGTTAGCACAATCGAATGGAAAGATCACTTAAACCGGCAATATCTTATGGTACAATTTAGAGCTCAGTTTGCCTATGTGATTTGCATGTGGGCTTGCCAAGCATAAGGAAGAACTGTGCATTGTAATTTTATTGAAGGTATGTTTGTTGAACTGTGCTTTGTATAGAGTAAAAGTTATAATGTTGAAATGTGCTTTGTAAGTTTATTAAGAGTTTTGTAACTTTCACCATTCAATGCAGCTTAGCATATGATATGTAATCTGAAAGTGCAAAAAATTAAGAATTTTGTATAGAGTAAGACTTTTCAGTAATATGATCTGTAAATTTTCAAATATTTTATGATAATATATTTTTATATGCATAATTAAAAATCATCAATGAATTTAAATGTTGATACAACTAATTTTAAATTTTAAATAACGCAGTGGAATTGCTGAATAACATAGTGGAAAGGAAAAATAACCCACAAGGAAGATAAAATAACGCTTAGGGAATATTCGGAGCACGTTACGTGCTTTTTATACTCATCGTGAATGGGAAATAACACATTTAAATGTCGATACAACTAAGTTTAAATTTAAATGTCGATACAACTAAGTTTAGATAAATAACACATCAGGAATGGGAAATAACATAGAGGGAAGGCGAAATAACGCAGCGTGCTGGCGAAATAACACCTAGAGAATATTCTGATCACGTTACACGTGATTTATACATACCGAAAAGATAAATAACGCAGCTAAATGTGAGAATAACGCGTCGGGAAGGCAAAATAACACAGCCGCAAACTAAGTAACACATGGAGAATATTCCTAGCATGTTATGCTGGCTTAAGTGATCACGAAAGACATAAATAACATGGTTGAATGACAGAATAACACAGCGGAAAGGGAAAGTAACGCAACCGAAGACAAAGTAACACAGGGAGAATATTCAGAAAACGTTACGCCCGGTTAAATCGGGTCGTAGAATTGGTAATGGCGTTATTTTCTATGTTTCTTGTGTTACAATGGTGTTATCAATGTGTTATTGGACTATAATCTGAATGTATTTGTGTTATTAATGTGTTATAGGAATGCTCTTCACATTTATTTTCATCATTATTAAAGCTATAACTTAAACAACACCATTAGCAACATATTAAAGCTATAACATAACCAACACCAAAATCTGGTCGTGGAATCGGTAATAGTGTTATTTTCGATATTTCTTGAGTTACAAAGGTCTTATCAATGTGTTATTCGACTATATATTGAAGGTATTTGAGTTATTAATGTGTTATAGTACTGCTCTTCACATGTAATTGCATAATTATTAAAGTTGTAACATGAACAACACCATAACCAACATATTAAAGCAGTAACATAAAAAACACCATAATTATTACACCTTCGACACAAATACATTGATTTATAATAAATCAAAGCTCAGTTATGGAATCCATCAATAATTCGATGAATGATTGAGATGATATTTGCGATGGAAAAATTTTTTGTCATGTTGTAAAGAAAACACGTTTTAGAAAAATAGATTAAAATAAATCCCTAATGAAAAACATGTTTTATTTCATTTTTATACCAGGCTTAGACAGTCAGACATAATTGGATCGGATGGAAAAACATGTTCCCGGCTAGTTGATTGTTCAAGATATTTTCCTATACGCAGAACTTATGGTTAGAGAAGGGAAATAAAACATAAATTGAAGTAGTTCATTTAATGTAGAGAAATATACTTTTGGATCTTTTATTTTTCTCCCAATATCCTTTCAATCTAGAAGTAGAAACACCTTTTGGCCTCCTCTTTGTTGGGTCAGCCACATTACATATATATTTGATTTTTTTTCTTCTTCGCTTTTCTCTTAACAATAAGTGTTTCTCCAGCTTTTGCTTCATCAATATTTACAGATAGCTTTTTTAAATATTTCCCATATCATCTACTCAATAAATTTGTCTCCTTGTGCTTTATTGATTAGTTGGTACGCAAACTTCTGAAATTGTGAATGGAATAGCAGGCCACTTGAAGAAACAACCATAATTTGGGACTCCCTTAGATGTGTGTATTAAAACATATTATAAATGTCTCTTTTAGCATGATTAGACCATCACAATGGCAATTATTTTTCAAGAATGAGTTTTCTTTTAACCACATTAAAAACATGCAGAGCATTGGAACACAACAACCCTTTCATTTCAAACATCTTGCAACTACAAGTGACATTGGAGTTAACTCTGTCAAAATTTACAACCCAAGTCGTGGATGTGTCATCATTATCCAAATTGCATATATAATATTTGGACCCACTATCTGTGGCGAATTCAAGTGTGAGTCCACATAAACCATTAAGCAGCTCTTGCTCGAGCATTGAGTAAAGCTTCCTCGTATAAAATGAGGAAGCTTGCCTCAAAACTGGGTTGACTCTAGCCATCGACTTAGTGATAGATTGACTACATTTGAAATCTTCGTCCTTTTCGTTCCTGCGCCGTGATTTTATTATATTTTCTAAGCCAATAAAACAATATGTCAAAGAGCTTGTGAGCTTCAAAACACCATGACATATATTATTTGTGGACTTACTTCTTTGAGTTGATATGATTCTCATTCCAAATATTTATTTATTGAAGGCAGTGGACCATTTATGTCTGATTTTGTACATCTCATGCAACCATACATTACTGTGTAGGTTACCCATTAACATCAATAAGGACCAAGTTTCTTCGAATTCCTCTGAATCGCATTTACTCATGTATTTATAAAAAAGATTGGTGACACTCTTGATGAAAACTCCACATTGCACTTTTGAAGTAATTTTTTTGTATATATGTCATTGACATAATCTATGTCGTGTTTGTGGAAGACATTCTTCAAAAGCCCTTTTCATTGCTTGGTCCTGATCACTGAAAATACTTAATGGATGCTTTTCCCCCATTACTCTTATAAGAGCTTCGAATAACCATCTAATAGAGTCAATAGTCTCCTCGGACAAGAAGCTAATCCCAAACAGGACGTTTTGCCAATGGTGGTTAACTCCCACAAAGGGAGCGCAACATAAATTATACTTATTTAATCTATAGCTTGTATAAGAAATGATTACATCCCCAAAACAGTAATAATCCAGCCTGTATAACCCATCACAAAAAAAAAAAAAAACCTTGTTAATCTACCATTCTCATCAGTTTGGAAATCTCATGCAAATATGCTATCATCGGCTTGCCTCCCCACGAACAATTGTATTAGAGAATTGACATCTTCTTGTTCAATTTTTTCTCTTCTTTCTCTTTGAATGAAATTGAACGCATCCCTCTTCATGCATTCCAAATTCTCTATTCTCCCACCCTCCGTAACAGTGAAGTTATATGCATTCGTTGCTCCGATCCATGATCTTGTCATTGATCTCAGGACATCTACATTTAAGTCAGTTATCTTTTTATGGAACGAAGAAGATGCTTATCACCACATTTAGCCAAAGGATGGTTGTGACTTTCAATGAATTTCTTTCCTGTCTAGTTGCCTTCAAGGTCAACTTCATAGTGAACTATATTGACAGCTAGTCCTCGTGTCTGATTTTTTGTACTTTACTGTATTCATAAGGTTAGACTCCTCCTTGTGACCAACTTTTCCACAATGAAAATCTTTGGTTTTCATTTTCTTCGAATTCAACCAATAACAACTGTCGTCTTCCGAACACTGAAACCTACATGATGTGCATAGACACAATAAGTTTCATAAGCTTCTTACTCATTGTGGACGATGGTGCTAATAAACTTCTTCGCAATTGGATCATTGCAAACAGTTATCTGCTCACATGACTGCATATTTACACAAATTAAGGCCATTATCAGCAAGAATAACACAGCGTAACCCCAACATAACAACAGAATAACAGTAGAATAAAACAGTAAAACCTGACAGACATTCATAATAATAACGCTATACTGATACCATACAACATCACAAAATAACTAAGAAATAACACAACAACAACCACCAAAAGAACACACAAGAAAAACATACCAGTACCACCACTAAGACTAACAATAACACTACAATAATGAAAGAATAACACAACAAAATAGTTAAATAACACAACAACAATGAGCCAAAATACATCATATTACCATTACCATTTAAACATGAACAAAACCACTATTATACCACATTAACAAAAAGTAACCCTGAACCCAAAAAAACTGCAATAACCCAGTGTAACACCAGACTAACACAGTAAAACTCAGCGTAACACCACAATAACACTATAAAACCCAGTAAGCATGCATGAGAATAACATTAAACTTATACCATTATATAACTACAGTGCAAAAGTAAAACCTAGTTTCAATCTCAAGATACCAAATAACAAATAAAAATAATATATATTATAAAAATAACACCATTATCAGATCAAACAAACAACAATGCAAGTTTGAGCTAAACAGAAACTATTACCTAAACTAAGTTGGGCAAAAATGATGGCTTACTAAGCAGAGTTTTTACGAATAAATATTCGGGCCCTCGCGTGCCTGTTCTTCTTTATTTTCGGAGGTATGAGTGTAGGTCATTCAAAGCCAGGTGTCTGATTGGCCTCCGATGGTTCTTCTCAGTCCTGATAGAATAATTTTCCCGTTCATTCTGCTTCCAGTCGTCCATTTTCCCTAGCAAGGAGAGTGCCAAGCTTGAGGGCTGATGGCGGGAGTGGCAGCGGCTAACGGCTTCCCTGTGCTCAATTTGCAGGCTTACCTCGAGGGGAAAACTGTATTGGAGACGAGGGCGTTGGTTGCTGATCTTTGCAGGCAGTTCTACACACTTGGCTGGGTCTCTGGCACCGGCGGCAGCATCACCATCAAGGTACACGACGATTCTATTCCCAAGCCTGACCAGCTCATCGTCATGTCTCCCTCCGGTAAACCTGTTCTCTACTCCCCCTCTCCTTCTCTTTCTCTCCATATATATTTCCTGACTAAGTGGCTGAATCTTTTGTGGCATCATCAGGCGTTCAGAAGGAGAGGATGATCTCTGAAGACATGTATGTGCTTTCCAGTGGTGGCGAGGTGCTGTCCAAACCTTGCCCCAAATCCTACCCTCATAAGACGCCCAAATGTTCGGACTGCGCTCCTCTCTTCATGAAGGCAAATATTCCCATTCTTTCATTTACTTAACTTTTTACTCATTGCTATTGACTTGGATAATCTTTTTCTGGGTTTGTTTTTTAGGGCTTAGCACAAGATAAGTAGTCAGATAATTGAATTGAGCTTTAATGAAATGTAAGCGGCTTGATTGGTCCCAATGATATGATGATATAAGTTGGCATAAGTTCAGAAAAATTTTCAATTGTGATATGAAACTATGATATAGGGTCAGCGACATGGGCGGCATATCACAGCAAGATCGACATGAGCAGGATGCGGACTAACTAGGGATGCGCAATTTTCTTAGTTTTGATGGATCGGTTCACTAATTAGTCAAACTAAATTAAACCGAAATCTGAAATTCAATAAATAGAGCTGACGAAGCTTTTGCTAAAACCGATCCAAATAGAACTGAAATATAATTTGGTTTAATCGATTGGTTTACAGCAAACTAAGAGTTAGCATACAGCAAACTAAAAGTTAGCATTTGATCTAACATAATTATAAGTTAATCTTCTATTTCAAAAGTAAAATTTTTTTTTCTCACTTGTATACTCACAAACTCTTTAAAATTAAAATTTTCAAATTAACTTGAAATAAATATGTACGCTCAATTTATTTTTTTTTCCAAATGAATTTAATTTCATAATCTTAATATTAGTTTTTTTGTTTCTTTGATTTAATGAATATTAAAACCAAATTGAAAATAAAAAATCAAATATCAAAACTTTAAATACCAAAAGCTGAATTACATGCTTAAAACTGAACTGATTCAACCAAATGAGCTCACTTCCATTTGGTGAGTTTTAAGGTTATTAATGATTTTGGACACTTGTTACCTTCTAGTTGTATTGATGAGATCTGTAATCATTATGGTAAATTGGGTACAAGTGCCTAAGGTCCTTCTTCAAGATGTTTAACAAAGAATGATATACTACTGTTTTCTTAAATGTTCTTCTTTCTCTGTTTTCTTCTCTAGTTTCTTGTCTTCTGAATTTTCTTCCCTTAGCAGTAATCTATATTTTTGTCTTCTTGCTCAATCCTGTTTCTAGAGCTTCCGATGAGCCTTGATTGCTGGTTATCCCCATTTTTTTGTGTTCTTATTGATTGTTCGTTCCCAATATCAATCCAATTATTCCATGTTTGATGATTTGCATTTGTCAATAAAGAGAATGATCACCTCTCTAACGCCGATGAACAATTGGTTTAAATTATTGATATCCTTTATAAAGTTTAGCCACGATTAACCTTGCTTGGGGTCAAGCGCATATAAACTAGTGAAGTTATGTAAATTATAAAACTGATAGTAGCAGTGACAAATAGTATGCCAAAATACATGGCAGATTAGCTTTTAAAACAAAATGGATTGTAATATTAGTATCACGTTAAGTTTAAAAAAATCAGCAATATTACGACTTACACAAACTCCTGGATGAAGTTGTTAAACTGACTTTCACTTTATTCCATATGGACGGGCTCATAGAGGAATGGTACTTTTGGTTGGTAAAGAAAAAAGTGTTTTATCTTGGGTAAATTTCCTCGTCACTTTGCATTGCGGATTCTGTCCATCAAAATAATGGAACTTGCAGTGTGAACTAGCCAAGCTCATACTAACATTAACTGTTGCTATTGCCAAGTACAGTATGAAAAACCATCGTATTGATGAAGTATTTGTACAATGCTATTTTGAATTTTTAGACTAAAAGTAGCCATTTGTAAAGAGGTGTGCGTAATTTGCCTAGAGTCTTTGTAAAGCCATTGAATTATCGAAACTCATTGAGGATAAACTTACCGATGGATGCCTACACCAATCATCCAGGGTGCCTGGAACTAGATCACCTGACAAAAATGCATAAAACACCAAGCTGATGAACATGGTTTGGACATTGAGCTATAGTTGGGCGATCTACTCTCATCCAATTCCAATGGCACTGATAAACATCACTACAAATTGAACAATATTCCAAGCTAGATTGATCATATTTTTGTCCTTTCACTCTATTTGAAAGAACTAGCCTTGTTGCTTATCAACTGGACTTACCACTTGTCCATAACTCATCTAGTATTCCATGTATTTCTGCTTAAACAATATGAAGGAAATAACATCCTGCATCAAACTTCACTCTAACTAGATATATGGAACAACCACACATTGGTTCAACTAGTCTTCATACGTCAGTCCTTCTCGATAAGAAAACACTAAATCTACAGACTATCCAATGGGACAACCTACCACCTGAGCCTGCAACATTGATTATCAATGAAGAAAGGCACATCACGTTCCTAACTTCAGCATTGAGAACAAGACCATACTTCTGAGGGATATGGGAATTGATACAAACCTAAGATGCAGTGGCAATAACATTAGTGACATGAAACAACAAGACTGATAGGAGCAGACTGCAAATTCACCTGGCCAATCATTAATGGTGCTAACTACACTGACATGATTGTGCGACTACTAGGTATAAGAAGGCTAAAGAATGGGTGAGCATGGGGTACTAAATTAAGCGCGTCATTATATGTATGTCGCTGTAACAAATTGGACTGGTGTTTATTTTTGGTCTACTTATTTGTTAGGGTTGTTTTAGTGATATGGGACACTTATCATCATTTGGTTGTACTGATGGGAGTTGTGATAATGTGAAAAATTGGTTATAAGTGGCTATGGTTCCTCTTAAAAAAGCTTAGTGGAAAATGATAGACCAATTGTCTCATAAAAATTATTTTTCCTTTATTTTCTTCTTTAGTTTCTTGATCTCTAATTTTTTTTTTCTGTTTTCATTTCTGTTTTTTGTCTTCTCACCTTAATCCTATTTTTGGAGTTGCATAGCAGCATTGAGCCGCCTTCATTCTTATTAAAGTTTAAATTGGCTTAAAGCTTATTTACTTTAACACATCATGCTCCTTTGTTATTGCATAGCCATAATTTGATGTATTTTTAAGGAAGCGGGAGATATTTTTAAACTCAAGTTTAAATAGCAATGTATTTAATTTATTTAAATGTTTTTTTTTTTTTTGTGAAATTCTAGCAACATCTCAAATTTTGACCTTTTGAAAGCTTTTATGGATGAGGTAACACAATTCATATCAACTACGCAATTTTCAATGAGATTTCTATGATACATAAACTGTGGTTGATGATTTACCATCGATTACATTCATATTAAATTACATTTACTTGCATATAAGTAAACCTGATAGGAAGCAAGCAAAGCATGTGCGAAGCCTAAAAAATAAGAATTCTCTTGCGCTCTTCATTAGTGATTCACTTTGTTTTGTAGTCATTCATTGAGTCATTTTAACTCAAACATTGATTCCTTAATTAATTAAAATTTTATTAAAGAAGATGACTGTCCTTCATTTATACTAATTTCATGGTAATAATCACTAGTGTAGCTATTATCTTAAAATTGACATTCTTCTTATGTGGCATAAATGTTAGAACTTCTCTCACTAGAGTGAAAAAAAGCAACATAGTATCACAGCATGAAAGAAATGGATACAGGAGTTAACCTAAACAACAATTGGTAAGCCAAATATTATTGCTGAAAGCAAATGGGCCATTACAACCTACGCACTTGAAAGGAAAAATACTACAACACGACACCCGAAAATCTGAAATAGCAACATACATGACACAACACTCAACTAAGGGGTAGATGTAACTATGTTGGTGCTGGTCGATGAGGGTCTGGGAAGGTGGCGTGAGGGTGAAAAGACAGTTGACAATAAGAATACAACAAGGCGGCTGTTTCCCTGGTGCCATACAACAAACAAACAACAGGGAGTGATGTGGGAGGGCTACCCGGGTGATGGCAGCAAACAACAGTGAATGGCTGAAAAAGACATTTCTTGGTTGTGACAGCAATGGAGGAGAATAACAACAACAAAGGGGAGCAATTGCGACAATGGTAGCAAGTTGGAGTAAAGGAAACGGATGGCCGGGCAGTTGGAAAAATAGAAAATAGATGGGAATGGTTGTTTCTAATCGGCGGCATATAGTAGAAATGACGACGACGACGACAGGGAATATGTGGGACTGCAGGATAGTCAAGGATGGACTGTTCTATTGGCTACGATAGCGAGGACAATGGCTGGACAGTGAGGAAATTTTGGAAGAACAACAATGATGGCTTGTTTGAGGCTGCTGCAACAGTGGAAGGAAAACGAGAGTGGCATTAGGAGGATGTGGAAGGGGATAGGGAAAATAATTACCATCTCGGGAGAGAAATACAATAAGTGCACTATCCAAACCTTCGGATACAACCCTCAAAGGGAGAAAACGGATGCCGGTGGTTGCCGCTAAACAAACTCACACACAAACTAACCCTAGAACAACAAAAATACAAATATATAATGAGTGGTTAACTAGGAGTGTGGCCCACTCCAATTGGACTGCAAGTCTAAGGAAAAAAAAAAATTCTTCTGGTGCTCACAAATTCTAAGCTGAACCCACCCAACGCCGGCTCCCTCCTGTTGTAGTGTGGGAGACTTATGCTTGCGTTAGTCTCTCCCGTTCGGGGGAGCTTTGACCCCATTCGTCGAAGCTTCTATCCATTAGTTGAAAGTAGCAGAGCTGCTATAAACTCTTGGGGTTGAAGGGTCTTATACTGTGGTTCAAGAAGGACCTGATGGTTGAAAAGATGCAACTTAAGCCTTGGTAACTTAAACCATATTTGTACTGTAGGTGGTTTTTGGTTAAGCTCAAATTCAGGAGACCACTTGAGCGACTTAATAGTTTTTCCTTCAACGGTGAGGAGTTTCCTAAAAAAAATCCTAGCATAGTCTTTGACTGTAGTAATTGTATCATCACATTTCTCCCATCAAAGAGTCCCACCTTCCATTGTCCTACAAGTTTGAGATTCTCAAAAGCTTTGCAAATAACCTTCATTTTGTGATGCCCCAATTGAAATTTCCCAATGAGTGTGAATTTGCATTTTTCAACCAGAGTAGTGACTTTGAGGTCTGAAAAAAAAGAGCGGCCTTACCACCCTTCCTACAAGCCCTCTTAACAAACGGACAATCAACTTTCCCTTCAAGAGAATGATGATAGATCTGATGAAACACCACATGCTCGACAACCTTCTCAGAGTCTTGACCCTTATTAAGCACCTCAACAAAAGATTCTTTACATAGATACTGATTTGAGTGAGGAATAGTAGCCATCAAAGCAGAGGATAAAAAATGGAGAAAGGATGCTGCAGGGGGAGGCGTTGTCAAAAAGAGGAGCTGTTGTGCCGAAGAAGAGGATGAAGAGCAGATTGCGGGTGCAATCTACGTCGAAGTCGATGAAACCTTGCGTGCGGCTTTTGCGATGACGGAATTCTTTCGCTTGGTTGGACGAGTGAGGATCGAAGGAGAGGACGAAGGCAAGGCTTTGTGAAGCCGAAGCTTCGTTCGTGAACTAGGGTACCAACGAACCTGCTACGACGCTCCCCTTCCCTTTGTGGAGTAGGACAAGGCTTTGTGCGAGAGCTAGGGTGGTGACGAACTTGTGACGACGCTCCCCTTCCCTTCTTTTTCGAGTACAACGAGACGACGACGCGACGAACAGGCTTCGTTCTCGTTTCGACGTAAGGATATCGAGGGCTACTCGAGTTTCCATGGAATCACGACTAGAGCAAACTCTAGCAGAGCAAAAGCCATCGAATATATATATATATATATATATATCCGTATATATATATATAGATAAATAGAAAATAAGCAGTATTAGATTAAGTAAATTTAATACTTAATCAAAAAGGTAATAATTTATTAAAATAATCAATTAATTAAATTTAATACATGTTTATTTTAGGCCTTCATATATTAGAAGGATTGACTTCAAATAACAAATTAATCGGCATTGAGGTAAAAACTTATATCCTTATACTATGATGATATTTTATTTCTTCTGGTCCAAATGCATTAATTGTACTATCTATTGTTATATTGAAATTACTGCAAACTCTTGATTTTAAATTCTAGTGAATTTTTATTCATATTGTAGGAATGATATGAGTGCACAAAATTATCCAAATGATTTATAAGTATATAGAATGATACGCAAATATGAATGAAATAAATTTTTTAGTAAATAATGATATTGTTAGAATGTTTATTTTGCATGACTTACTATGATAGAGTCACTCTTTTATGGTACTAGTGAGAACGCTAAGGTATTTGTGCACGTATATGAAAAAATATATTGATATTGAAGAACCTTAGATGGTATCATTTTTATATGGTGCTCCTATGACAATTAACAAATACAGAATGATATTGGCTATTGATATAATAAGATTCATTGATAGCTTCTAAAATGTTAATATTGATTTATTAAAAATTTAACTGATGTGCATTTTACTTTTTTATTCCTTGTATTGTTGTAGTTTAGGAATATAAATATTCACTGACTTGTTTAGATCATTGTTATTTTAAACCAATTTTTCAGGTTAATTAATCAATTATAAGTGGAGTAATATAAGGGATAATGCTTATAGAAGACGTTGTCATAACGAGATAAATTTAAATATATTGTTTTAATTTAATTTGATCAGTGACTCTTTCATTTATTAAATAGTAAATTTAATTTCCACAGTCCGACCGTTTGTTTTCATTTTGATTAATTTTCATCTCTCTCTCTCTCTCTCTCTCTCTCTCTCTCTTGCTGCCCATTCGCCTTCTTAAAATGGTGTAGTTGATACATTGGGTGAGTTCAATTGACCCTCCTTTTTTATCACATTCAATAACGATTCATGTATTTATTTTGAAACGTAAACACACTATATTTTTTTTAATATTAAATAAGAGTTTAACGTTTTTTTTAATATGAAATTATTTAAATCTTTAACTATTTTTAAATTGCCTATATCATTTATTTTTAATTATTTTGAGCAATTAGTTTATTTTAATTTAGTTTGATCTCATGGCTTAATTAAATCTTCAAATTAACCATGAGATTTAATATATTTATTTTATGTAAAATTTTAGGTCTGCATAGAGAACTATGAAAGCAAGAGTTTGCGGGTTTGAATTGGCGAGCTATGTAAGAAAGAGGCATGTGAATGTGAGTCTTGAACTTGAGAGTCATGAAAGCAAGACATTGGCAACTGGAGGAATGAAAGCAAGGTTGCAAAGATGTGGGCTTCAAATTTCAAAAACCATAGGCTGAAGGGTTTATAGTTTCATCTGTGCTATAGTGCCGTTTATGAAGATGCATAAACCTCTTGTAAGGTTGAGCCAATGAGGTCCAAACTGAGAGACAATGAGATGCGCGGTTAATACATCATGCAATGGGCCACAAACATCATAGTTATACAAATCAACATTTACACCTACAAGCACATCATCCTTTTAACAACGATGAGGAGAACTTAGTTTTTATGAATCATAGGTTGTCGATTTACTTTTAAATAAACATTTCTTTTAATGAAACTTATTGTTCAAAAGTTTCTTTTAATGAAGCTTTTTGTTCAAAAGTTGAGGGGTAAGGTAGTTGTAAAAATATTCTCCTCGATGCTTAAATGATTTTCATGTTTCCTTTGGACACATGTCAGACAGGCATGACTCTAATAGTCAGAACATGTATCTACCTTTTAAAAATTGTGCTAAATTTACTTCAGGCTAAAATCAGGTTTTGACCCAGATAGGAACGAAGACACATCATGACATGTGGAATGTAGAAAAAAAAAAGTGTTAGGCACACTTTAGTGAAATATTCTTCTGTGTACCCCTCTTGTCTCTTGTGCATGTGCGTACCTTGCCATTTCTTCACATTGTCTTTCTATGCCATCTTTCCATGTCTCTTTCATGTGCAAGAAGTAGCGTCATAATGTGTCTTTCTCGATCTTTCATAAGCGAGATGCTGTATTTAAGTGCATTGCCTTTCATATTTTCCATAAGCAGACACCATAAATGAAGAATCAGATGCTGCTGGTAAGGTCTTCAATCCTCTTAATAGAAATATTAGAAATTTTATATATTACATTAAGAATTTATAAAATATAACATTGTACTCATGCATATTGTGTTTTACACTTTATATTTTAGCCGGCTTATGCTTTCTATCTCTATGTCCATGTCCATAATTTATAGTTTTTCCTGCTTATTTTCCTTATTTCTATTGGAATTTTAGTTTGTGATGAAAATTTTGATAGTTATGTTGACATGTGATTATAGGTTATCACGACCTATGTTATAATTTTGTTTCGGAGCACATTTAGGATATTTAAGGACATGATTGCTTATGTTTTACTTACCTTTTGTACTTTTTATATGATAACATCTGTTATTAGTTTATTTATATAAATTTAACCGGATTTTTGTAGGCCTATCAAATGTGCAATGCTGGGGCTGTTATTCATAGTCATGGGATGGAGTCATGTCTAGTAACAATGATAAATCCCCTCTCAAATGAGTTTCGTGTATGTTTTGAACTTCTCAGTTGAGGCACACCATACTGGAGTATGTTTTAATGTTTTCTTAGACCATAGAAAATATTTGCATGACCTTTAGTATTTTTTGAATTTATTTGCATGTACTTGGTATTTATTTTGTTTATAGCTTTTTAATGAAACTAATCTGCCTATATGAATGTTCAATATTTGTTTTTTCCACACCGTATCACATGAACATGCACTAAATCTTTATCAGCTAACAAAGGGTCTATGATTGGCTAATGTTATATTTACTTAAATAAGGTTTCTCATCGGAGTTATTAAAGCAAGGACAATGTAATAAATGATAATTATTTTTTTTATCAGTTGTATGACTAAAAATTATATTTATGCCCAAAAATGAAAAATATGTATATTATATGGTTTGATTCCTAAATTCAAGGTAAACAGTGATGGTATAAATCACCTTAAAATTATATATTCTATTGTCAATTTATATGGAGCTATTTAGCTGAACTTAGCAAAATTGAAAGCTGAAACTTTGTTTTATTCGATTACTGGCTATGTTCGGACAAGGTTAATGATGATGATGAGTAAGGATAATTATGATGATAAATATGTAGGAGCAAATTTAGAGCAAGACTGTCGAAGTTAAGAAGCCTTAACTTATGAGATGGGCCACCAAAAAACAGGGGCATTTGATTGTCCCTTTTTGAAATTTGATTCCTCAATGGAATGAAATGATAATGCATACAAATGCCTTGGGAAAATTTATTTCATTAGATTAAATTGTGAATTGAGGAATATTTTCTAAAGTATTTTTGAATAATACAATCAGATATTATTGTTCAAAATTTTAAAATAAGTATTGCTATGACTTTCGAAAAACATAATGTGTTTTGAGTAATGCAAATGTACATTTGCCATTAGGAGTTTTTAACTATTGGGCTTTGCAAAAGTTCCTTTTGTTTGTTGAGCAGCATCATTCTATGACTTCAAAATGACTGTTGCATGTCAACAAATATTCATGTTTTTGATCTTACAGTTAGTTGATTCTTTTGAATAAAAACTTTGAAAGCATGATAATACATACATGTCTATGTGCAAATATTATTTATAACTCGATGTATAGGTCTAGGCGTATTGTTGCTGTTTTCTTTATGTTTGGAATGCTTGAATTATTATAATTTAGATCTCAAAAGACTTGAGCAAGTTATATAAAAAAATTATCTTAATTTATTAAAATTAAATAATCGATGACACGTAATAGGGCACAATGGAGAAAAAAGATTCATGTAGCCGCCGCACCTAGTCGGAGAAAGGCTTGTTGTTGTTGTTGTGTAATGTTTGAATGGATTATTGCGTATGTACATTAATTAGCTATTTTATTCTGCAAGAAGAAACTCTTATCTTACTGTACTTGCCCTGTTCATTGTTTTAGATGCCCCTGGCAGCTAAGATAGGTTATAATCATATCATCATTTTTATTGCAAAATGAGGCATCGCCAATTCATGTCTTGAATTCAATGTGAAATGATGAGATGAGTATTAATTTGAATTCACATGATTAGTGGTTGACATTTTTCTAACTCAACATGAATAAGCATGCACAAGATGATGGCTTCTCTCATGAGAGGACCGATCTTTGTGGAGGTAGAGATGACTTTGTTGGCAGCATGAATGGGAACCAAATATAACTTGAGTGTGAAAATTAGTATTGTGATTTTCTTTTTAAAATTTTTATTTTATTTTAATGAGTATTTTGATAAAAAATAACAGTGCTATTGCCGGGTCTCAAGTCCCAGATGTGAAAAAGTGAAAGGTTGTGTTAGGTAGTTAACAATCAATGTAAAATTTTTGTCAAAAAAACCATGACTTGAATCCTTTAAATCATTGCCAGGGCATTCACAGGAAGCGACGTACTGTATGACCTGAATACAACGAAAGTGTGCAAGGGCCGCTATACCGGAGCCCCGGTATAGTGTTAAGCAAATGTTTTCATATTATGGATGGGTGCATGCAAAAAAAATTGTCCATGAAACAAATTTTATGATAGGATCTTGTAGTATAGGTACTCTCACAGATAAATTAACAGAATTAATAGATATTATGATTCATAAGAAAATAAATATCTTATATATTTAAAAAACTAAATGAGTTGGAGAAAATGCTAATGAGGAATCATATGAGAAATGATATATGTGTAACTATAGATAAGAGTTTGAAAAATAATATTATAAAAATGAATAGAATTAGGGTTGTTTAGGGTAGTTTATTTGGTGAGGTGGCGTTTTGAAAACGCACCCAAAACGCCCCCGACATGTTTGGGTAAACTGCGTTTTGGCAGCTTATGCGTTTTCAAAACGCCGAAAATAACGTTTTCAAAAAAATAAAAATTTATAATAGCCAATGCACCTAGCTTAGCAGATTATTCAATAAGCTGCAGCTACCCCAAACAGACCCTTAGAGATAGAATTATAGTCTTAAAGATTATAATTGATACTAAGAATTTCTAATATTATAAGTTTTTATGCCTCTCAGCTAAGTTTAGATTAGTTTTTTTTTTTTAAAAAATTGGAATGACTTAGAAGAATTAATACAAATTATATCTCTTGAATAAAAAAAAATTATTTAAGGAGATTTAAATGAACATATTGGTAGAATGATATATGAATTTAGAAACACTACTGTTTTGAGTGGTTAATGAAGAAGGTAAAACCATATTAGATTTTGTTTTAACTTATATTTTTGTTATTGCTAATACGTTATTTAAGAAAAGAGATTAAAATATTATTACTTATAAATTTTGTATCTAATAAAACACAAATTGATTATTTTCTTATGAGAAAAAGAGATCGTCGAGAATGTACAGACTGTAAGGCCATTCAAATTGAAAACTTAAGTACTCAATATAAATTATTAATTCTAAATTTTAAGATGGGAAGTTGGAAGGTAACGAATAATATAAAACATTTTAGAAAATTAGATGAGGGCTTTTAAAAGACAAATAAAATTATTTTTATGATTAAACTTTTAAGATTTTATAATTTGGGATGTTCATGAAGAAGCTAATTTTATTTGAGATAAAGTAACAAACACTACTAAAAAAGTGACAAAAGAGACTTGGAGAATTAAAAGAAATATTTTTTATAAATAAAAAGAATTGGTGGTAAAATAATAATGTGCAAGAAAGGATAAAATATAAAAAGTTTTTTCATAAAACATGGTTTAAATGTAAAAAACTAGAGAATTGGGAAAAATATAAGGTTACAGTACGAAGTCTGGAAGATTAGTTTGTGATACTATAAATTATATTTTTACTGATCATTATAATAAATTGGATGCTAAAGAGGTTGAAAGATATATGTATAAATTATCCAAATAAAAGGAAAAGAAAAGTAAAAATTTAATTCCAGTAAAGTGTATTAAAGATGAAATTAAAAAAAGTTTTCTTTTGAGATTAGAAATATCATGTAACAGAACAAAATACATTTTAGATATCTTGGGTATGTTGTTCAAAGTGATGGTGATGTAGAAGGGGATGTAATTAGAAGAATTCAAGTTGGGTGGTTGAAGTATAGGAAAGCATCGGCCTATTGTGTGATAGAACAATATCGCTTAGACTTAGAGAAATTTTTTTTAAGATGGTGGTAAGACCTGAAATGCTTTATGACGCAGAATCTTGACCTATAAAAGATAAGCATAAAATTAAGTTAAATGTTGCTGAGATGAGAATGCTTAGGTGGATGTGTGGCTTGACTCTTAAAGACAAAAAGTGAAACAATTGTATCCTGAAAAGGTTGGTGTATTGGTGTAGCTCCAGTGGTGGACCCAGTGGTGGACAAGATTATAGAGTTGTCTTAGATGGTTTGGTCACATTAAACGTCGACCATATGATGATCCGATTAGGAGAGAAAATGTTTTAGATTCGACTTTTGTTAAGAACGAAAGATTTTGACCTAAAAGATATGGGCATGTTATATTAAAAATGATCTTAATTTATTAGAATTAAATGAAAATATGAAACTCAATATGACACAATGGAGAAAAATAGTTCTTGTAGCTAATCCCACTTAGTGGGATAATGGATTATTGTTGTTGTTGGATGTTATGATCTTGGTATCAAAGATAGTTGGAGAAAGTGGTGGTTCAAGTTTGCCAAGTTTTGAATGGAATGGATTATCCACGAGAACTAGGTTGCACTCCCTAAGAAAATAATTCAACAAAAACTCGTGGATGTGTTTTTGTTCCAGAAATGAAGCTCTTGGATGCAAGGATTGGTGTTGTGTTGTAATTGCAGCCAAATGTGTTTAGGGGCACAATGTGAGTGCACGATTGCCAAAAGTCTACTAAAAATGTGCTCTCCTTTGTATTAAAATAGCATGAACAAGTTGCATGCAAGGAGCTAAAGTCTCCTCATTTTTTGCTTGTATTTGCGAGCTTTTTCTAGTAGACAAGTTAAATAATTAGTGATGAGAAAAAAATAATGAAGTGGAGTGCCATCTGAAGACTTCTTTTTGAATTGAAGAGAAGGAAATTTCAAGCGAGGGGATTTAATAATTCTTTTTTCTGAAGGGAGGTGGTAGCTGCCCCCATCAATAGTGTGTATGTGGCAAAAAGTGCATGGGAGTATGTGTGAAATGCCAACACATCTATTTTCTCTTTCTTTTTTTAATTTTTGGGAAATATGGCTTTGTGTTCTCCTTTTGCTCCTCGTCTTCACTTATGGAGCGACACTTTCTAGGGTGAAGGATTACAAAAATTTTTTTCCTTTCTAATCATGCTGCCCCTTTTGGGATATTATTTCCTAGGGGTGACCATTTTGCTATTAAATTTATGTATGTTAGCCGGGAAAAAGAAGAAAATGTAATAGACAAAAAAATATAAAGTTTTTGAATTAAAAATACAAGTCTCATGTTTTTACGAGAAGGCTCATTAGATGAATTGCTTTTGGTCACCCAAGTTCAAAGATCAAAATTCTGAAATCGATAAGTGACCAGATAAATGAATGTCAATGCTCGAATTTTCATGATTCTCATCTCATTTTTGCCATGTTTTGCAGGTGGATGTAAGTTCATGGTTTACATCCTTTAGCTAACTATATAGCTACTAGCTCAGATATCTTTTATGATTCATGAAGTTGGCCTTGTGTGCATGGTTACATGTTTTGTTTGCATGCAAACTATTGCAATGAGCTTTTTTGCAAATAGATGGAGAGAATAGGATAACTTGAATTGGAGTTTCACCATGATTTTTTTCATAAATATCTGTGCTTGTACTCTAGGTTGCAATTCTATTGTTTGCCAATATGTTACTAGTTAATTTTTTTAAAGTTTGTATTTTTTGTACGGTATTGCAGTACTTTCACTGCCTGAGTATTCATTAACTGAGTTTCATGATAGAGTTGGTTCAGAAATAATGTTATTCTTCAGATTTCACAATCAAAATTGTGTATTTTGCTCTGTTATGATATTTAAAATCTCAAAAAGAGCAATAAATTTCATCTTGCATGTTGGATGGGGAGGAGGACTGTGACATCTGAAGTTTTCTGATGTGTACATTCTAAACAAAGCATACCCCGTAATGCTTTGGATTTCCTTGCCATTCTAAGCCATGCTTATCCACATTTCAGAGTTGAGCTTTAAATGAGCCAAAGTAAAACACTCTTGTTGAGTTCTTGTCATCTCTTAGATTGACTTAAAAAAAAAGCTTTTTATTAGAGTTGATTGATAAACTATTATATGTTCTGCAATCCCTGTAAAATTAATGGGGGCAAAAAAAAGTGGGGATGGACGACGGGTTCATGCGATGTGTGTTTTTCGTATTAGAGATTTTTTTTTTCCAGTTTTTGAGATTATAGTTTGAAGGCGAAGATAAAGAAAATCTATTGGCAATCTCTTTAAAATTAATGTAAAATTTGTTTTTCTTTGAATCTGTCTTTTCGTATTAAAGCACTAATTTATATACTTCGCGTTACATTTACTTCTCCCCTTGCTTTGCTTATGCAGATAGCTCACATGGAGATGATAAAAGGAATTTTTGGACATGGTTATTATGATGAGCTTGTAATTCCAATAATTGAGAATACTGCTTATGAAAGGGAGCTCACAAAATCATTAAGTGAAGCTGTAAATTCTCATTCTATATACCGATTTCATATTCTGGTTGTCAGAATTTTTTAGCGTAGTTTTACACTCCAATATAGTAATGTTCTCTTTCTTGAGTTGCTAGGCTTGTTAGTGAATTCTGTTATTAAAATTGTTGCTTCATTAGCTACATTAAACTATTTGAGGATTTAATGAATTGACTTGTATTAGAAATTATTTTATTTGCAAATAAATTTTGATGTTTGAGTTCGAGATATGAACATCAATATGATATAATGCCTATTTTTAGTGTAGTCTTATATGATTATAATTTTAAATTGTGAGCCTATATCGAGAAGTCAAACTACAATTTAAGCTATGTAAACTTGTTAGCTATTAAAGAAGTTAAATTTCAAAAGCCCATGATCAAAATAATGTGGCCAAAATGGTTAATTTTTCCAAACAACCCTTATTAAATGCATCTCTTAAGTTAATGAGCAATCATTCATAGTGGAGTATGTCAGTCATTTACAAAATTAAGTACTTTCAATCTAAACATTGAGCCCATTAGAGTTGACCAGACCAAAACGAACAAAATGCGATATCTCTTCTACAATTGCTTCAATGCATGCAAAAGTTCTAAAACTCTGCTCTGCTAGCAATGATACCTGCGTGCTAAAATAAGGCCAAATGAAGAATGAAACATCTAATCTCTTGAGTCTAGATTTAATTTTTGACTTGATGACTGCCAATCCCTCTTTTAACTTAAAAGGACAAATTTTCTTTATAAGAGTCAATAAAATTACAAAACATATGTTAAAGAAATGAAAGTATAAACTTACAAAGTTTAAGAATTATACAAATGGTTACTTTGTGGTTTGTGCTGCCACCCTTTTACCTTTTTTATTAAATATGCTTATGGTGTCAAAAGTAAAAAAAAGACTAATTTGTACATAGAAATTGTTTGTATCAATTTAACTAGATTGGTCATTTTTATAGGCTCATTGCTACCAAGGATGGTATTATTGCCTATAAATCAATTTATCATGACTAAAATGAGGCCCTAAACCATATCTTAGCCTTTCTTTTAAAAACTCATAAGTCTCCAATGGTCAAATTCTCCCAACTTTAAACCATAAGGTTTATATTATAGAGTAATAAACCTTTTATTAGTCGAGGTCTGCCTTGAAATTAGCTATATTAGAGAAGAGATCACATTGTCCCTAATGTTGCTAATTTGGTGTAAAAACCCTTGTAAAAGTATAGTCTTTTGACTATTAATACGAGGGCTCGTCTATTGATGTTAGATAATGGAAGAATGTGATTGTGATAGGATGATTCCGGAGTTAAACGAAAACCCAATAGGAAAAACAAAATTTTATTATGCTTAGCAAATAGGGTTACAATCGATGGCAATTCCTATAAGATAACAATAACGCACAAACAAGAACCTCATTAAGTGAGGAGGAATGTTGGCGACTAATATAGAAAGTGTGGGATGGCTGTTGGCTGGTCAACAAGTAGTCTCCAGTGCATGGGGAAGCAGTAGCCAACAGGTTAGTGGAGAGGGGGGAGGCAGCCTCAGCTCGTGTTCGATTCGTTAAAAAATCACTGTTCGTGTTCGGCTCGTTTATAATTCGAACACAAAAAGTGTGTTCGTGTTCGACTTGTTTGCTTAGCAAGACGAACACTAACTGTTCCCCAACAAAGAGTCGTTTTGACAAATATAATCATGCAACCGTATAATGTTAAGGGATGGGGCATAATTTAAATCTTTTTGTTTATATTAGAACATCATTTAAATATATTTTGATATAATTTATTTTATTTTTTAATTAATAAGTTTAATTGAGTGTAAAGCCTTGTAGTCAATGAAATTTTTAAACATACAGCTCATCAATATATATATATATATGTATATATATATATATATATATATAATTGATGAGTAGTATTTCGAGCCAAAATGAGCCGAATACGAATGAAAAAATCTTGGTTCATGTTCGGCTCGTTTATATATCGAGCACAAAAAAAGGTATTCGTGTTCGGCTCGTAAACTTAGCGAACAAATCGAACACAAGCTTCTTAACGAGCCGAACACGAGTTGTTCGCGAACAATGAGCTATTTTGACAACCCTAGAGGTAGCATCAGGTTTTAAAAGGTTGAGAGCTGTAGCAGAATTTCTGGAGAGGGATTGGAGAGGTTGACGGCAGTAGGTGTGGTGCCGAACGGATAGGATGACAGCATGGAAGGGGGCCAGAAGGGCCTGGGAGATAGCGGGAAGGTACAAGGGTGACGAATGGTATCATGGAAGGTGTAGGGGTGGCTGGCCGCAGTAGGACTATTACAGGAATAACTGGCGGTAGCAAGGAGGGCGAGAAACAAGTTAGGACAATCACCACCTCAGATGAGTTATAGCTAGAGCATCTTTTCGCCATCGGATACATCCCTCAGAAGGGAGAAACATTGGAGGTAGAAATCTGAAATCAGAGACAGTCAAGAACTACCCTTTAAGCAAGCAAATCAACATGTATATAATAGATGATAGTAGATAGAACTAGAAGGTAATGGAAAAGGAAATGGATGGAATATGAAGGGAATAGAATAGGGAAGGGAGGTGGGTGACAAAAATAGAAAAGGGCCCTCTCCCTTGGACGACAAAGCCCCCTGAATCAATCGGCTGGCCCTAGAAACTCCCTGGCTGGGATCGGTTGGTCCAACACTTCCACCGCATATGGGCTGCGACAATTAAGCCTCACATCATTCTCCCCAAGTTGGGAAGCTTCGACTTCACCATCCGAACCTCTGCATCTTCGAAATACGACATCAGGTTTGTAACATTGAACATGACTAAAACATTGTAGTCTTCTGGTAGGTCGATCTTGCAGGCATTATCATTCAACTTCCTTAGTATTTTGAAAGTTCTATTTGCTCTGAGCTTAAGTTTTCTGCATGCTCCTACTGGGAATATATCTTTCTTCAGCCAGATCTATAGTTAGTCTCCTTCTTTAAAGGTCGCCATTTTCATTGTCTTGTTCGCCTATGCCCGCTACTTTGATTTTGCTTAGTGATCTGTCTTCTAACTTTCTCGCGGAGTTTCTGAATCTCGTGCACCCATTCCTCTGCATCCTCACTAATCTCCAATGCCGGAAGAAGCAGTTCCAATTCCAGTGGAGTGAGTGGGCTGTGCTTGTACACAATCTTAGATAGAGTGCGACCCGTGGTCTGACTTATGGATTTATTGTACACAAAATCATCCTGAGAGAATAAAATCCCAGTGTTTGATATTTTTTCCAACAAAGCATGTCAGTAGATTTCCAAGGCTCCTGCTTACTAGCTCTGCCTGGCTGTTAATTTGAGAGTGCGCTGCGGAACTGAATTGAAGCTTAGTGCTTATTTTTTCTTATAGATTCTTTCAGAAGTGGCTCAAAAATATGACATCCCTGTTTGACATGATGATCCAAGGCATCTCGTGCAGTCTTACAATTTCTTTGAAGTACAAGTCGACGACATACGAAGCATCCAGTGTCCTGTGTAATGGTACGAAATGTGTACTTTTGAGAATCGATCTACGATGATCATGACTGAATTTTTATTTTGTTGTGTTTTTGGAAGTCACACCAAAAAGTCCATGCTAAAGTCCACCCACGGGGCCTCTCGTACTGGTAAGGAGGTGTATAACCCAACATTTTGCCCCTTGGTTGTTGCCATATGACAAATTCTACACTTTCTGACGTTTCGCTCTACATCCCTCGCTGCTAAAATGTTTGGCCAGTCCTCAACTTTGGCTTTCTTGTACAATGGCCTCCCTCAGCGAGCATCTAGGAAGGCACCACTTGCTTTCGTAGAACTAGTAGCTATCAACTATGTAGTGCTGCTCGATTGACTTCTCTTGACATTGCTCCCGAATCTCCTTGAAGTCTTTGTCTGCCTCAACCAAGTCCTTTTACAATCTCAAAACCCACCACTTGAGTTTGCATCGATGCGATCAACAGGTGAAGACGACTTAGTGCGTCTGTTCTGTTATTCTGGCTCCCTACCTTGTGCTTAATCACAAACTGGAATGATGCTAGAAATTCCACTCCAGTTGCGTGTTGGCCCTTCAACTTAATCTGGTTGCTCAAGAATTTCAAGGCTTCATCGTCCGCGAACAATGTGAACTTACTTTTCAGCAGATAATAGCTTTAGGGCTCAAAAGCTCTCACAATAGCATAAAATTCCTTGTCGTGCATTGAGTATCTCCTCCTGTAATCATCATTTTTTCAATTAAAAAGATGACAGGGGGACCTCCTAGCTCAACACTACTCTTATCCCAACACAGAACACATCTGACTCTACCTTGAACAACTTACCTTGAACGGCTGGTTGAAGTTTGGTAGTGCCAAGCCTTCATCTGGATTGCTTTCTCCTTGAGTGTATTGAAACTAATTGAGCTGCCTCTGTCCATTGAAATTTGTCTCCTTTCAAAAACATCTGTCAGCGGAGCGGCGATGACACTAAAGCTCTTGATGAATCGTCTGTAAAACGATGCTAGTCCCAAAAATTGTCTCTGCTCTATGAAAGATTGTGGTGCGGTCCAGCTTGCAATGGACTTTATTTTTGTCGGATCCATCTGAATGCTTACACTACACAATGTAACCCAAAAAATATATTTGGTTTGTCATGAAGTGACACTTCTTTTGATTGCCATACAGTTGCTCTGTGCCCAAAACCTCGAATACAAGTGTTGTAAGTGCTCCTCCTCAGATCAGCTGTATGCCACAATATCATTAAAGTAGACCACCACAAATTTTGCAATGTGGGCTTGGAATACTTGATTCATCAACCTCATAAAAGTACTAGGCACGTTTGACAAACAGAAGGGCATAACTGCCCATCGTTAGATCATCTCGTGCCTTGAAGGAGATCTTCCACTCGGCCCCTGACCTCATTCATATTTGGTGTAGTACCCACCGCGTAAGTCGATTTTGGAAAAGATGGTGGCTCCGTGTAACTGGTTCAAGCAATCATCCAGGCGATGCATGAGAAACCAATACTTGATGATAATTTTGTTGATGGCCCTGCTTTTGATGCACATCAGCCATGAATCACCATAAGGACGGGAGCAACATATAGACTGGTACTCTCTCTAACCAACTATCTCAAGCAGAGATCCTGTACCTGTTATTGCAACTCCTCGTACTTCGCAGGTCTCAATCTGTAGGTGGGCCAATTCGACAACACTGTTCGACGTGCTGAATGTCTCTCAATGGTGATAATCTCTCTGAAAGACAATCAGTCACACATCTTGAAAGTTTTGTAGTGGCTGTAGTGGTACTGGTATCACACTATCCTCCTTGGTTACCTCTAATAGGACTAGTGCTGGTGTCGTTGGAGTATCCCAAATTATTTGCATGAAGGTGGCCTTTGAGACATATACATCTCACATCCTTAACAGGTAATAACATAATGTATATTCCATCCTTTTTAAAAGAGTAAGTATTCTTTAAGCCGTTGTGTTGAGTCTTGCGGTTGAACTGCCAATACCTTCCCAATTGAATGTGATACACGTCCATACAGACCATGTTGCTTCACACTTGCTTCTGAAGCTGATCTCTAATCGAAATTTCACCAAATATTGCTGATCCACGGGTATTTCATTTCCCTTTTTCAACCAGGTAAAGCAGTAGGATGGGGAAGCTTCTGGGTTGCCAACCCCCCAGTTTCTGCTTCATTAGTGTGGATACTACATTCTTACAACTACCATTGTAGATAATCAAATTGCACATCTTGCCCTTTGGCCATATACGTGGTGCAAAAAATACTGTGCCTCAGCCATGATTGATCTTTCGCTAGCTCAATCTGTAGAACTCTCTAACATCTCTGCCTTGCCACCTTAGAGCTAAAGTTCCCTCTTTGGATTCACCTCTGATTCCTCTTCTTCCACTTTTTCGACGCTGCCCTAATCTGCGAATGATACAACTAGGCTTGTGAGGCAGCTGACAATTATATGTACATAGCCGTGGCACCAAAAACATTTCATGGCGGGCACTTTATTGGGCGAGCTATCCTTTTCTGGCTTCTTGCTATTCAAACTGTTTTGTCATTGCCTTGTGCTATCCTTCCAACTCCTCCTCAAGTAGCCTTGTAGGTAGTTGTAGCTGCAGATGATGGCCTGATTGAGGACTGCTGGCTGTAGGGTGTTCGTGGCCTGTCGGGCTTCTACTGTTTTTCTACATTCAAAGCTAAAATTTGAACATCTCCAAGCGACCAATAGGGCTTCAGTTGAACCATGTTGCTAATGGTGGGCTTCAAAGGCGATCATATGTTCCTCTGGCTCAACCAATTCGCACTTTATCTGTAATTGGTCAAACTGCGCTACGAACTCCACTGAAAGATCTCTCAACTGCAGGTGGAGTCTTAGAAACATGCTTTGACAGTAATGAGGTGGAAGGTATTTCCACTGCATCTCCTTCCTCGTATTTTCCCACTTGGTACTCTTATCACCGCCTCCTCTTTTTCTGTCTTTGCATATTCTCCCACCATAAGGAGGCTCTCTTTTTTATTTTGATGGTGACTAACTTTACCCGTTTATCTTTTGTCACGTCTTTATATTTGAAGATTCACTCTATTGATTGGAGCTAGTTGACAAAGTCATCAGGATCCATAACTTCGTTAAACGCTGGCAGATCCACTTTGATGCAAAAGTCTGCGTGTTCTCCATATGTGTGCTCCTCTCTCGGCCTCCTATGATATTGAATTTTGAAGCGGTGTGGCTAATAATCCTCGTTGCTGATATCTTTCTTGTGTAATGGATTCAGATACTCTTCCATCTCTCTCCTTCAACTCTCCAGATTTTGGTCGAGAGTAATTTCCCCTTGGGTCCCATCATCCATCTCTGCCAATCTCTGTTGCAGACGACGAATCTTCCATTGTATCTTTTCATGGGTGGGGTCCGACATGTCTCCTTGGTGGCATGGTTTAAAGTTTGGGATTTGTCGAAGTTGGAAGGGTATTTAGTGGTTGGAAAGAAAAATTGGGTTATGGAGGATTTTAAGGAAACCTAGGATTTGACTAAGGATAGGCTTGCTTTGATACTAAATGATACCAGAGTTAACCCAAAATCCAATAGGAAAAACAAAATTTTATTAGCCTAGCAAATAGAGTTACAATCACGACACTCGTAGTAAGAAAACAACAACACACAAACAAAGACCCCAAATAAAACGAGGAGGAATGGTAGTGGCTAATATGGAAGGTGTGGGATGGCTATTGGCTGATCAACAGGTTGACGACAGTGTGCGGGGAAGCGGTAGCCAGTAGTTTAGTGGAGAGGAGGGTGGCGGCAACAGGTCTGGAAAGGTTCGAAGTTGTGGTAAAACTTTTGGAGAGGGGACTGGAGAGGCTGTTGGCAGCAGATGGGGTGTCGAAAAGACTAGGCTGCAGTGGGGAAGGGGCCCCAAAGCTCCCGAGCGACAACAAGAAGACACAGGGGCGTCTAATGGTAGCAGGGAAGGTGCAGGGGTGGCTGGTGAAAAGTAGGATTGGTACGGGAAAGGCTGGCGACAGCAAGGAGGATAATCACCACCTGGGACGAGTTATAGCCGAAGAACCTCGCCATCGGATACAACCCTCAGAAGAGAGAAATGACGGAGGCAGAAAATTGAAATTAAAGAATAAAAAACTACCCTCTAAGCAAACAAATCAACATATATGCATACATACATACATATACATACATATACATACATACATACATATACATACATATACATACATACATACATATACATACATATACATACATACACATACATATACATACATATATATATATATACATACATATACA
>NW_018252300.1:207620-216664 GCF_001263595.1 Phalaenopsis equestris | reverse complement strand
CCATCTATACCTCTTCTTTTCTATTTATTAATATATTCGCCTTTGTGCTATATATATATATATATATAGTAGATAGAAATAAAAGGTAATAGAAATGGAAAGGGATGGAAAGGAAGGGAATAGAAAGTGAAAGGAATAGAATAGGAAAGGGAGATGGGAGGCAGAACTGGAAAAGGGGATCCTCTCCTTTGGGCGGCAAAGCCTCCTGGATTGGTCAGTTGCCTCTAGAGACTCCCTTGCTGGGCCGGCTGGTCCAGCCCTTCAACCGTAGTTGGCCTGCGGCAGGTAAGCCTTGTGTCAGGATTTATCTTCTCTGCTCTCTTCTACAAGTGCAAAAGCAGTGATCACATTCCAATATAAAAACTACGGCTTAAAGGTCAATAATGAAAATGCAAGTCTAGCATAGAGCCTCATGACATCATTATTTTAGAGTTTTGTGTCCATGGGAAGCTGTAATCTAGGTCTATAAGGTCCTCAATGATGAAATGCATTGTTAGTTCCATTCATTGTTTAATCTAACTTGTTTTAATTACATTTTTACTGTTCTATTAAGACTTGGAGTCTCTATCAGAGTCCACATTAGCACATTATAATCTATTAGCTATATAGTTAAGACCAGCAATTTCTGCATTATCTACCATGTGAAGAAGTTTAGAGTTCCATATCATGAATGTTTACATGCCTAAATATTGTAGTAATGCCTGCAATGTTGAAGCTTCTCACTTCTCAGATTTCAGCATATCCAAAGACAACAGCTGTGCTTGTGCGGAATCATGGTATATACGTCTGGGGAGATTCTTGGATAAGTGCCAAGACTCAGGTTTGTTACTCTTAATTTTAGAATTTTCTTTCTTTTAAATATAATTTTTATATTTATATCGCTCTTTCCTAATTGAATCAAGTTATTTTTCTAATTTTTTTGCATGAATGGCCGTCTTCTTCTCCACTGAATCCACTACACGCTTTTTGGTTTTCCCACTTCATGCAGCAAGCTTTACATCTACTTTTTTATAAACATATTTTTCAAATCCACCATGCAGCAAACTTTTACTGGGCCAAAAAAAAAAAAAAAAAAAGAAAAATACGAATATATATATATATTTATATATATTATAGAAAGCCCAAAAAGGTTAGTAGATTAACTAGAAAGAAGGATACAGATACAATGTGTTGAAGGACCCAAACATGACACCCCGTCCACACTAAAACCACAAGTGGTTCCAAAACTAGAAAATACAGAAAAGTACAGTAGAGACATAAAGAAAAAACCTAAAAATGTTAAAATACAAAATATCAGGTGGCTAGAGAGCAATCCAATTTGGTTTTCCCTCTGCCTCTGGTGGGAGCAGGCTAATAAGGTGGTAAGATGTTTGCCATTGCCAGTAGTAACCAATATATCATCCACTATGTTCCCTAGCTGGAGTCGGCCTCCATTCTTCTTCTTCCTCCTGGAATAGACCTGCCATTCTTCTTTCGAAGATTGGCTCACCTGATCTTGGTCTAAAGTGTGTTGGAGATGTGTAAATTGTTGAATGTTAGAAGCAACGGTATGTTGTACCAGTTGATCTGCTATTGGATCAAAGGAGCACTTTTGTGTGTCTTGGCATGTACGTGAGTCTTTATTCAATAATAGTGGGTGGTGTAAGCACAACTCGATCTGTAGCTGTAGTATGTTGTTCTTCTTCAGGAACTGCGGTGTTGGGAAGAGGATCGGGTTGCATTTTCTCAACAAGGATAATAGTTGGCTGTTCTTTAGTGATATCCGACCTTAGATGAGGATGCAAACGATAACAAATAGTAGAGTTGTGACTAAATATATTACAATGAGAGCAATAAGCAGGGTGTGGTTCGATTTCAACCATTTGTCGATACCCGTTGCGCCCGTTGCGAGTGGTTTCACTCCACACCTCATTCGGAGCATGTTGAGTGATATCTCTCTCAACTAACACACAAGTCATAGAGGGTCTGGTGATAGCAAGCGTAAGACTATCAGCCCTGAGAGACTTACCGTAAGCAGTTGCTAAGGAGTAGAGAATTTCTAAATTGAACAGATGTAAGTTTAACCGCAGAAATTTTATCCAAACTGGAATGATAGGGGACTCAGCCTTTAGGTCGAAACTAACAGTCTACTTCAGAATTTTCATATTACGGTTATCGATCTTGATAACTTTCCGAGAAAAGATGCCAGTATAATCAACATCATGAGACAACTGAATCAGTATGTGCCGACCGTCAAGTAAACCAATATTCCAACTGCCCAATAGCTTCATAGTCTCAAACTCTTTCTGAGTGATCTCCAATTTTGGGTTACTATATAGAAATTACCCCATTAGAGCAAAACGTCAAGAGGACGCGAGAGTACTGGTTTCAACCTCTGTGAGAATAAGAGCAGACTTCCCAATTTTTTTCCCTAAATTTTTTATGAAGGTGTGATCGCCACCACCTTCAAGAGCATCGTGAAAAGATTGAGGAACATTGTAAGATTTACCTATACGAAAACCAGTCTCTGATTCTGAAAGAGAAGCACGAGTAGGAATCGAGAGGTCGCTGGTAAGTGCAGTAGCATAGGAACGAATAGCCATCTCTGCCGAAAAGATTCTGTCGGACAAGAAGTGAGGAGACGTCGTCTGAAAGGAAATGCGAAAACATGGGCAGAGCAGTGTGACAAACGCAACCAAGCAAGCAGTGTAGCAACTCTGTCGCCAGACCGAGACGATGCGAGGACTGCGAAGGAGGCGTCCTGGACAGACGAGGACGTCGTCTAGAAAGAAATGCTCTAGAAAGAAATGCGAAAACTCGGCCTGCCTCGTCGTCTGGAAGGATGCGAAGTCGACGCGACGACATGAGCACCGCGACATGAGCACCGACGTCGACGAAGACGAAGCAGGGAAATAGAAACGCGAGATAGATCCGTGTAGTAGAAAGGAGATCCGTGTAACAGTATATATATATATAATTGCTCAAGAAAAACCAACTCTATTCATTAAAAACTTGGGCTTATATAGAGCCTACAACATTCTTTACAAATAAATTCCTAGACTTCTTCTATATTTCTTATTTACAAATAGGACCCTAAAGTATGTACAATTCTCTATATTGCCCCTTAAGATGGGCAAAAGATATCCACTAAGCCCATCTTGTCACACAACCTAGATAAATCTAATGAGCTGTTCATTTGTGAGGAAGTCAGCTACCTACGCTCTAGTACCTACATTACTTATCTTCAGCAATACACTATTTGTATTCTCCTTGATGAAGAACCTATCAATCTTCTCATGCTTTGTTCTGTCATGTTGCACCGGGTTGTTGGCAATGCTGATTGTTGAATTCTTGTCGCACAACTTCATTTGAGCTCCTTGGTCCACCTTAAGCTCTACCAATTGAGCTGTTAGCTATAACATCTCGGCAACTCCTAAGGCCATAGCTTTGTACTATGCCTCTAGCGTCGAACTCACGACTACCGAGTGCTTCTTGCTATTCCAAGAGCCCAAATTGCCCCCTACGAACATGTAGTATCTTGATGTGGATCTTCTATCATATGCATAGAACAATCAGAGTCATAATAGTCTTGAATGCCTATTTTTCTTGAAGATCAATTCCTTCTCTAGTGCACTTTTTAGGTACCTTAGAATATGATACACTGCATCCATGTGACCCTTTCTCGGATCATACATGTAGTTACTTGCCACACTTACTGCAAATGATATGGCGGGACGAGTATGACTCATATTGATGAGATAATCTACCAACCTCCGGTACCTCTCACGATCAACTAGCTCTCCTGTCTCTGTGCACTCATTTTCCTTCTGATCAATTGATGAAACTGCAGACTTGCATCTCCACATGCTTGTCACTGTGAGCAAGTCTAGCACATACTTCTTCTGAGATAGAGCAATCACCTTTGCTCCTTTTTTTCCGTTGCAATGCAACCCAGTAGAGCAGCGCACGAAGTTGCTGCTTTCTCCTACCTCTGCAAACAAGGCACTGTTCCTACCATCACCGAACTTTTTCTTCTTCTTCAGTATTGATTTTGACTTCATGCTTGCTGCACGATAGCAGTGTCAGCTTCAATAACTCCTAGCAACTCACAGCAAGCGCGACGTTGACTCCACCTTTTTTGTATATAGCACGAAGTCATCTTAAGCATGAAATCAAAGACTTTCTCTCTTTTCTTCTTCTTCTTCTTCTTCTTCTTCTTTTTTCTCTTCTTCTCTACACCAAAGTAGCTCCCCTTCTCTTATGATTTCTTCTTTTCTTTTCTTCTTGGACTTCTTCTTCCTTACTCGGCTAGGGCACAACCTCTATTCTCGATCTTTCTGCTCTCCATCTCGCTCGCTCTTCTGTTTGGAATGAGAGGAAGTTTGGAAGGAGTGTGAGTTAAGATTCCTATGAGGGGGCGTGACCTTCCGAACTAACACTTATTTTATTTATTAGTATTATAATCATTTATTTGTTTAACATCATTTATTACAATCTCCCCTCCTTATACTTTTGAAAATAAACATGAAATCAAACGTACCTCAAATAAAAACCTGTGGATATCTTTCTTTCATTTCAGATACCTTCTCTCTTGTTGCATCCTTCTCCGACCCATGCCCCCATAAAATCTTCACAAAAGGGATCTTTTTGTTTCGCAGTTTGTTCACATCATAATCCAAAATTCTTTCGGACTCCTCAACATAAGTCAAATCAGGGTTAATATCAATTGAGTCTGCTATCACCATTCTAGCTTCATCTCCAATATATTTTATGAGTGAAGAAATATGGGAAAATATTATGCACTCCCTGCATATTTGTTGGTAAAGCCAATCTGTATTTTAAAAGATTGATCTAAGATTAGGCTATCACCAACTAAGGATTAGAAAAGAAGACATAACGAAGACTGCTTTCAGGACCAAATATGGGAACTATGAATTCGTATTGATGTCATTTAGACCGACAAATGCTCTAGCAGTTTTCATGGACCTGATGACTAGTGACTTCAGGCAATTTCTGGATACTTTTGTGATCATTTTTATAGATAATATTTTAATGTATTTTAGTGATGAAGTCAGCCATGCAGATCATTGGCATGCTATGCTACTAGTTTTGAAAGAGAACAAACTTTATGCCAAATTGTTTAAATGTATGTTTTGGATTAAAAATGTGGCTTTTCTTAAGCACATTATCAATGAAGATGGCATATCTGTGGATCATAATAAGATTAAGGCGATTGCATATTGGCCAAGCCCTACTACTGTAACGGAGGTCAGGAGATTTCTAGGCATGGCTGGTTATTATAGGAGATTTGTTCAGGGGTTCTAACAGATTGCTACGCCATTGTCAAGGTTGACTCAGAAGGCAGTGAATTTTGTATGGTTCGATTGTTTTGAGGAGGTTTTTCAAAATCTAAAGACTTGCTTTATGTCTGATTCAATTTTAGTCATTCCTTCAAGTTCAAATGGGTTTCAAATTTTCAGCGACGCGCCTTTGAGGTTTGGGTTGTGTGCATAAGCAGCAAAGAAGGGTCATTGTATATCCATCACACAACAACTGAAGAATCACAAAAAGAACTATCTCACACATGACTTGGAGCTTCCTGTAGTTGTATTTGCACTCAAAATATGGAGGCATTATTTATACGGCGTTAGATGCGAAATTTTTACTGGTCACCAGACTTAGAAGTATATCTTTAGTCAGAAAAAGTTGAACCCGAGGTAAAGGAAATGGCTAAAATTTATTAAAGGTTGTAATTTAGATATTCAGTATCAACCAGGGAAGACAAATGTTGTGGAAGATGCGCTGAGTAGAAAAGCTTCAGGTAACTTGAATTATTTATTTATTTAGCACAAGCAGTTAATTAAAGATATGCAGAGGTTGAAGTTATCTATAGTTGATTTTTTTGATGCCAACATAATTCAACTATATGAGTTGACGGTGCAGCCAACTCTAAAGGGCAGAATTGAAGATTTTTTAGCCAGAGATAACAGTATTCAGAAAGTTCTGGAGCAGGTTAAGGCTGACAATTTGAAGAGATATGAGATAGATCAGAGTGATTTAACGAGGTATAAAGGTAGGGTTTATGTTCCAGATGTCGATAACCCGAGGAAAGAAATTTTGGGAGAAATACATTTATCTGGTTATTATTCTTCCAGTGAGCAATAAAATGTATCGGAATCTCAAAGAAGTATTTTGGTGGCCAGGATTGGAGAGGAGTGTGGCCGAACATGTGGCCAATTGTCCTTTATGCCAGATAGTGAAGGCCGGACATTAGCGTTTTGGAAGTCAATTATTTCGTTTACCAATTCCAAAATGGAAATGGGAAAATGGGAGAAGATTGCGATGAATTTTGTTATTGGTTTATTGAGATCGCGTCAGGGTCATGATGTTATATGAGCAATTGTCAATAGACTGACTAAATATGCCCATTTCTTGTCTATAAGACATACAAATCCAATTTAAAAGCTAGCCAAATTAATTATATGTGGATCCAATTATGAGGTTGCATGGGGTGCCAAAATCTATCATCTCTGACAGAGTTGGAAGGTTTATTTCCAAAATGTGGATGAAGATTCAGGAAACTTTAGGCACTTGACTGACTTTCAGTACAACATTTCACCCTTAGACTTATGATCAATTTGAGAGGACTATTCGGACCTTGGAGGATCTACTATGACTATGTGTAGTTGACATTGGTAAAAGTTGGGAATCATATATACATTTAGTAGAATATGCTTATAATAACTGTTACCAAGCTAGTATTGAGATGGCTTCATATGAAGCTTTGTATGGAAGGAAGTGCATGACACCTCTGTGTTGGACTGAAACAGGTAAAAGATAGATTATTGGTGTTGATTTGGTTGGTGATGCTACTGAGAAAATTAGACTGATCAGAGACAGACTGATGACAGTGCATGAAAGACAAGAAATATTAAGATGCCAAGAACAGACCAGTTGAGTTTGAAGTTAGAGAGCTTGTTTTTATCAAGGTCAGTCTATTGAAAGGTGTGCAACAATTTGTGAAGACAGGAAAATTTATCCCCAGATTTTTCGGTCCTTTTGAGATTCTGGAGAAGATTGGGAAAGTGGCTTACAGATTGACTTTCATCTCTACACAATCCCTCACATGTTCCCCCACGTTTGGGGTCGCAAACTGCGACAATTGCTCCTGACAGTTTCTTGCGCTTGCGCGCCCGGGGTCTCTATATGCGATGGAATGAACGAGCGCCTAGGTGCCCAAGGGTCCGACGCTTAAGAGCTGGTATTGCGGCGCCTATAGGCCCAACGGTTCGCTCCTAAGTGCCAACAACTTGGGTTTGGAAGGCAGGGACTGGCGTTTAGGTGCCCAAGGGACCAGTGCCTAGGCGCCACTGTCACTTTGCACCATTTAGCTCCAAATCCTTGTTGACCTCATTTTTGTGAGGTCTTGTCTTCTCCCCTTAGAGCCTAGATTTTAGCTCTAGAAATTCTTATGGACCATCTTAGAAAACTAGAATTGAGAATCACCCTTCTAAAAATTCCAGCCAATTCCTATTTTTCTTTGATATCTAGCATCTTTGGCACAAACCATCGTCTTATGAACGAGCGGTTATGGGCTATGTTGCGTAGATTCAAGGAAAATGTTCCAAATAGGACTTCAAGCCTTAGGAAAACATCGTCACGACCTTTTTCGTCACATACACACATCAAATACACAAAGTTCACAAAGTTGCGCGAAATCGGACTTCAATGAAGCCCAAAGGACGGGTGAAAATGCGAACTTCTCCGGATGACCTCCGACGACAAATTGGACGGCACCAACGCGTCCGGGATACCAATTTTGGTAGGAAATGACACCCATATTGTCATGCTCTCGACACGAGAAAATTGGCACGCAAACCGGTGAATTAGTCAAAATGACCGCTGACCGCAAAACAAACTGTACCGACACGTTCAGAATGTCGATTTTGCCTAGGGAGGACACCCATTTTGTTACGTTGCCGCGAGTGAACAAATCACGTATTATTTTATATATATATATAAATTTTGGTAGGAAATGACACCCATATTGTCATACTCTCGACACGAGAAAATTGACATGCAAATCGGTGAATTCGTCAAAATGACCTCTGACGGCAAAACAGATTGCACCGACACGTCCAGAATGTCGATTTTGCCTAGGGAGGACACCCATTTTGTTACGTTGCTGCGCGTGAACAAATCACGTATTATTTAATATATATATATATTAAATTGATATAAACCAAATTGTTTCTTTCCCTAAAGCCCAAAATCCCTAAATCCTCCCTTCACGTCCGCAAAACCGCACGCCCGAGCCTTCCCTCGCGTTCGCGAGGCCGGCCCGAGTTTTCTTCGTCTCCGACCGCGAACCCTAGCCGAGCCGACAGAGGCGCGAATCTCTTGCGGCCCCCCTTCTCGTACGCCTGCTGCCCTGCGAAAGCCTTCAACCTGCTCCCATGCCTCTGCGATCCTCGGCGTCACCTCCTCACGTTTAGGGCTGGCCGAAGATTGAGAAAAAGGGGAAGTGCTGCCAAAATTTCTTCTCTTAAAATCTTCTTTGATTTGTTCATCTCGTGTGCTTGAGCCTTTTTGGAAGTGCTGCTGGATTTTTGTGGCTTGTTCGGTTTCTTGCTGGTTCACTCGATACCTTTGCTTGGTTGCTGGTTGCCTGGTTGTCTGGTTGCTTGCTTGGCCATTGGTATTTTAGGTTGAAGCTTTGATAGAAGGTGTTGTAGAAGTTTTTCTGGGTCTATTCTTGCATTTACTTTGGATTTGCGTCGAGAGGTAACTTATTCCCCTCTCTTTTCTCCTCATTTTTAATTCTCATGATGCTTCTTCAGTTTGATTTTATATGAAAAAATCGGTGGCTTATAAAAAAAGAGGGAGAGAAGATAAGTTTTGTTTCTTGAGGATTTCATGAAATGCATCCTTTTATTTGGAATACTTAAGATGGCCGGATTTTCATCATGCTAAAGTCATAGAAGTGTTTGATTGAATCATATGAATTGTGTTTTGTTGGTGTTATCACTCCACATGTACTGTTTGCTTTATTTTAAGTTGAAAAA
>NW_018252300.1:206326-206904 GCF_001263595.1 Phalaenopsis equestris | reverse complement strand
CTCTACTTGAAACACTCATGGAAAACGTCATATGTGTTTATTTCTTGTGCATTTATATGGCCATTCATATACATAACACCTAAACTTTATTTTTGCACATTCTCCACCTCTTCTCATACACAAAAGAGGTGCCTATCAATCTATACTTGCCAAAACAAACTTTTTTTTTTTTCTTTCGGGGAGTTTGGGAGATTTCTAAATCTCGTTTTGGAAAAGCATTTGGTTGACTTGATCAATCCTACGTCTTTGGGGTTTGAAAAAAATCAGCGCGGAGGGATATTTTATGTTTGTTAAGAAAGACCTCGGGCCCTACTTTTCCAGGTCTTTTCGATAGGAGTTTTTGAGAACTGATCCAGTCTCCTTTTCGTTGTTTTAGATGGATCAGTGTCTCCTCTCTCTCACCCCATTTTTGTTCTTTTATTTCCTTGCTTCTTGGTTCGGTTTTCGATGCTTATGTCCGATGCATAAGTGTCCACGTATAGCCTTTTGCTATACGTGAAACCATCAAGCAAGGTCGCAAGTAGTCGTTTTGGGGCGTACGGTGTTGATGATAAAGGCACACCGAAGATAGAGCAGAA
>NW_018252300.1:205566-206065 GCF_001263595.1 Phalaenopsis equestris | reverse complement strand
AAAATAAAAGAAAAGATAAGTTTTTGATAAATTATTTTCAAACAAAATATACTTCTCCACGAAACAAAATGGATAACTCTTCTTTGCATGCTTAAGAAGTTGTGTGTATGTCAAAAACATAAATTTTAAAAATACATTTTAAATTTGGTTGTCCACCTGACGAATACCTGTTTAGGCTGGGAAATAGCCCCTAAGTGAGGTTCAAGACACACTTCTAGACGAGTGGTGGGTTCTATACGTTCGGGTGACCGAGTAGCTTTTGTGGATCTTCGAGAATAAATATATCTGAGCCTAGTCCGATACGAGTGCTTGCGGTCCCCCTCATCCGAATTTTGTTTCTTTGTTTTATCGAAGTTTTGGGACGGAGCACGTGCGTTACTTTTCTTTTCGTGCGGGATTTCCCCAGGAGTTTTGAGGATTTTCTTTTACTTGAGTCTCTTTCGTTGATTTTCTCGAGTTCCTCCGCTTTTCTTCGGGTTTCCTGGACGACGTTTCTTTC
>NW_018252300.1:204758-205497 GCF_001263595.1 Phalaenopsis equestris | reverse complement strand
GTTTGCTATACTTAAGGGACAGCGGATCTCACAGGCATACAGGTTTGCTTTACATTTTACAATACTTAATTTTCCTGTTTCAACCTGCTACTGCTCTTCTTATACAGCGTGTTACACTTGTCCTGTTTCTACTTGCTACTATTCTTCATGTACAGCATGTTATACTTGTTTTGTTTCTACCTGCTACTGTTCTTTCTGTACAGCATGTTGTAGTTGTTGTATTTCTACTTGCTACTGTTCTTCCTGTATAAGGTGTTATACTACTCTCTGCAGCACGTAATGCTCTTCTTTCAGCATGTTATATTGTCTGTTCTCTTTACTATACAATACATTGTTATTGTTCTTTCATACTGCATGCTTAGTTATTTTGATATGCTATGCCTTAGTTTAGAATAACCTAGTGGTTAAGAGCATGTTCAAAACTAAAACTAAACCAGGAGGTGCTACTACGAGAGGCTCGGAGCAAACATCGTGGGCAGCGCGGCAAGGGATAACTTCAAGATGAATCTGCAGCAGCAAAACACATTCACATCACCTAACACTTTCTTTAGTTTAAACAACCCATAGGATCACTCTTTAGGCTTTTTGTACAACTCTGTTGTACAATTATAAGTCCTAACGATTTAGGATTCCGATGTTACCGTGCAGTACAGTGTAAATCCTCCTATCTTTTTAGGCTATTTGCACAATCCAATATTGTGCAAACATAAGTCCTAAATCTTAAATAATTTGCAGGATT
>NW_018252300.1:199241-204623 GCF_001263595.1 Phalaenopsis equestris | reverse complement strand
TGATCTTAATCGAGAGTTATCTTAAGTGATTCCGATTATTTAAGATGTAATTAACTATAGGGGCTTGCCTCTATAGGGAACCAGGAACCCAGATAAAATAAACCCTATCTAATTTTTATGTTAGATAGGGGAACTTGTTGGCCTTTTTATAAAATATTTCGCAGATCAAAACGGATGTCACAAATTGTTTAGTCTAGATGATTAAATCCCTATTACAAGTAATATATTTATTCTTCGGGATAAGTGTATTGCTTGTAGTATTGTATTAAATCATCTAAACTATTTGAAAATGTGAGACTCGTTTGGTCCCACTTATTTTAAAAATTAAAAAACGTTACTTCTTTATATTTATATTTAAATTATTTTCAAAATCCCAAAATCATCACCTTTTCAAACTACGAAAGTGAAGTTGAACAATAAAACGGCCGACAATCCTCTTTTTGTTTCCTCACTTCAATTAATTGTTGTACCTAAATACCTTTCTTAAAGTGCAATATCAACAATAGAAATGTATAAAAACAATCATAAATTATGGTTAACTTTTTCATGCATCATGGCCTCGGTCACACACCCTTCAATTTAATTTTGCTATTAGTTACTGTTATGTCCTTTATTATCGGCCCTCTGCCCGGGAAGTTATATCAGCAATAAGCAGATGAAAGCTAGTAAGGCCAAAAAAAAAAAAAAGTTTAGTTTGGTTATAATGTATCAAAAATAAATAAAATGTTATTTCTATAACATTTATTTTTGAGGTTTTCCTCTTTTTCTTGCAGCAGCTGTTTAATTTTATTCGGTTTTAATCATCTTTTATTGTACGCCCAAGCCTCACCAGTTCGCACTGTCCCTGTATAAGTGTTTCCTTGCCTGCTTCATGCATTCTGCAATTTCTTTGAGAAATCCAGTGCGGTTATACCAACATTTGTTTTAAAATTTTCTTTTTTTATTCCCTCTCGTTTTACTCAGGCAGAGTGTTATCATTATCTATTTGATGCTGCAATTAAGCTCCATCAGTTGGGAATTGATTGGACAAGTCCTAGCCACGGTTTTATTAAAAATGAATCATATCAGAGAGTAAGCAAAAGGAAGTTTGAAGTTTATGCAAATGCAGGACTTGCTTTTCAAGCTTCTAAACCATCAAGGGTAGGTTCCTTGGTTCGTTTCTAGATACACTCTTAAGATGCCATGGTTTAGAAAGAGGGCATAACCAGTATGTTATGATTATTCTTTATGTAATGGGAACAACATGTGGTATTCTTATATAGGAATAAACACACATTTGTCTCTTTTACCCTCAATTACTTTTTTCATTGATTTTATACATAACTGAACGGGGATTTTAATTTGCATTATACTTATGGTATGTTGCAGAAATGCATTGTACTTGACATTGAGGGGACAACAACGCCAATATCTTTTGTTACAGAAATTCTTTTTCCCTATGCGCGTGATAATGTGCGGAAGCATTTGATATCTACATATGACACCATAGAGACCAAAGATGACATTGAACTATTGCGTGCTCAAGTAATGGCTTACTTTTTTGCTATATTACTTTTCAGCTTCATCATTTTTTAAACAACCTTGTATTAGTTGCTTTGTAAAGGCATTTTGCTATGCTTGCTAGATGATCATTTTATTGCCAAGAAATCACATAAAAGATGACTTTTTTGCGTTAGTTTTAAAATGTTAATAATAACCTTCTGTTTCTTACAATTTATATACTATTAATCCACTGGCTTTCTCTCTGATAGCAATTTATTAATTTCATGATGTATTTATTAACTTAATTTGATTATTTTAAATTGATAAGGGTTAGGCTTTTTGTATGCTTTAAGCCTTTGCTTCTGGACATGCATCTGTTATTTGTAATATTCTAATATTTCTCTCTTTTTGGTAGTAAAATATTTTACTTAAATGCTGCCCCAGTCTTTTGAATGCATGTAAGCTACCAATTAAATCTTTCTATTCTGAATTTCTAACTGGCTAAGTGGATATTACACTTCTTATATCTTGAGTGCCATTAATTTGTTTTTGCAATTTAATGTAAAGCATTATTTCATTTTCTGTATATATATTATATTTTATTTTATTGGCAATTTGATACAGGTTCTGGATGATTTGGAGAAGGGTATTTTAGGTTGTACACCCATTCCACCTGATGATGCTGGGAAAGAAGAAGTGATCGAGTCCTTGGTAGTCAATGTTGAGGCAATGATAAAAGCTGATAGAAAAATCACAGCACTAAAACAGTTGCAGGTAATAAATCTACCAATCCTTACGTGGAGTGCTCATGTCCACAGTTATTGTTGTTTACTTGTTATTTTCAGGGACATATATGGAGAACTGGCTATGATAATAATGAATTGCAAGGCGTTGTTTTTAATGATGTTCCTGAAGCTCTTGAAAGATGGCATGATGGTGGCATCAAGGTATGATCAAAATATATGTTTGTGATGTTTTACTGCCAGAGTATGGTTTTCCTGAAACTCTTTAAATGGTTCCAATTGACTTAACTCGTAAGTAAAAGTTTTCTTGCCTTCAGAGAGAAGTCGCGTTAATGGTTCGCTTGGGATTCCTAATAGGTAAAAGCATTTAAGAGGTAAAACATCTGTTGAATAAGAGAGTGGACTGATGCGATTCTATTCCTTCTGCTGTGGCCCTTTTTTGGGGGTCCTTCTGCTATTTTTTTGTAGGCTCAGATGCAATTATTTGTGGAGTTTACTTGACTATTCGTTTTGGTGTCACCTGACTACGATTGTTCTATGGGACAAGCTCTTTATTTTGGAACTTAAAAAAAAACTCTTATGGCTCAATAAACATTAGTTTTAATATGCAAATCATTCCTCTTTTAAGATTTTAATCCTTGAACCAGTGTGAAACTTAAAGTATTCTGAAAGAGTTCTCCATTTATTTATGCGACACTAGCTCATTCATGATTCCTTTCTTTTTTTCTCTCCTCTTTTCCCGTTGTTCTCATCTCTTCTTTGTTTATTGTGTTCTATTGAAAATAAAATAGTTTTTTATGAGAGTTGTTATGTTCTATTTTAATTTTCTTGGACCAAATTTAAATAACTTGCATTACTTTCGGGGTTCATCCTTTAATTGTTGTAAATTTTATTTGAATTCCCAAATATTTTCAAATAAATTAGGGCTTTTTGTGATCAATTTTATTTCTTGTTTTTATTTTTGTTTTTAGAAACATATTTTTTTAGTGTATTTTCTACATATATTTTTCTTTAATATATTAACTTCTTTTTAAAAATACTAAAACAACATAGATGTTTTGAGTGTTTTAAAAAACCTAAATATATTTGTAACATGCCAAACATATGTTATTTCAAATCAAAGCATAAATAAAACATAATAGAGATAAAAAATAAAGAATAAAAAAATAGGGATGCCAAACAACTCAGGTTTTTATCATTTTTAGTCTTCATTGAAAGTAGCAAATAATTGTGTATGATTAATAGCTTGATTTTTAGCCAAATTCACATAGTTGTTGCACGGTTCATCATATCTACTTGTACATTTCGTATGGAAGTGCATTAGAATCCCCAAACCCTAAACCATTCTATATAATACTTCATGTTAAGCTTAATATTATGATAGTGTAATCTCCCATATTTTGTGGAAATTGATTATGTCTGAGTGTAATATCTTGTAAATTTTGTAAAACAAGTGAAATTACATGTGCTTGAAATGAATTAGAACTAATTTTACATGGAGGTGAGTAAGAGAAAATTAGAAGCTTCATATCAAAGCACATGAATTAATTTTTTCTTGAGACATGGAAAATATGACCCAATAATCTATATATTTTTACCAAATTAAAAATTAGGATATTGGAATATTTATTCTATAAAATATTTTGGTTTTTTTCATGCCTCAAAAATAATTATCATGGTCTTGTTAAGAATGCATATCACATTTTACTTTATAGTTTATTTTTTATTTTAGTACAAATAAATGGTAAAACTAATAAATAAAATATTTTATAAAGATTTGTGTTCTTCCAAAATTTTCCTAATTTATAAAACTGACACCAAAACACTTGAGATGAACTAGTCAACACACACACTTGAGTTACGGCCAAATCATTAAAAAATAAACAAATCATTGAGAACAAAATTTTATAATTTTGTCTCCTTCACCCTCCATCAGAATTTTTGAGGTAGTTTCAGGGTATTAACAAGATTATCATCTTTGTAATTTAATTTAAATAAAGTAAAAGAGAGTGACAAAAATCTAAGGTTCAACCTAAAGGATGGTGATGAGCACGTTGTTTATGAATCTATGAATGTGCTGCATGAAACAAATACATCGATTGATCCATTTCCTTTGTTATTGAGTTTATGGATGAAGTAAAAAAGTAGAATAATTCGCTAACCAACATTATGGAGTCAGCTAGCCACAAACTCTAAAATTCAATGCTGTAGGATATATGATAAATATCATAAAAAGTTGGTAGTTTGGATTATTTTAGTGGACTACCAAATGCAGGTCTCATATTTATCTGTGAATTCCCAATCTACTTTTAAAATTTCATATTGATGTAATAATTTGAGCATTTAGTTATTTAATATGTTGGCGCTGTTAAATCAACCTAGAGGGGTGGTTTCAAGCTTTGCTAGTTCAGCTTCTTGGGTACCTCTGGAAAATTTAAATCACTTGAAAAAAATGAATTAGTTGCTGCCATGAAACCTTAAATGTAGTATTTTTTTTTTTCGGGTGTAGTGTTTGGAAGACTAAATTAAAACTTTGAGAAGGATGAGACGCTTATTTGCAAATGCAAATATTTTAGTCCCTTGGCCAGAGTTGGGTGCAACTTACTTGGCTGCCCTTGGGCTCAACTTGTCCAACCTTTGGGTTACAATATCCTACCCCTTACCTTCTTGAAGTCTGGCAGACATTCTGGATGATTTAATCTTGGCCATTGCTATTGTTATCTAATGTGAGGCATTGATGTGATGTCCCATTTCAGTTATACGGGGGAGGGAAACAGAGCCAAAGTGAAGGAGCGGAAATGAAGAGTCGAATAGAGGGGAGAGAAAGCGAAGGGGGTCAGAATTTAAAGAGTTGAATTCACTAGAAATCATCGAAACTGACTTACATTTAGAGTCGAGCAGCTCTGATGCGAAGGAGAAGAAGACGCCGAGGTTTAGTGTAGGAGTCGTCGTTGAGCAGAAGAGGAGACGACGTCTTTGTCAAGCAGAGGAGGAGGCAACATCAATGTCGGCTGATTGAAGGAAAGGAAGGAGCCCTGGTGCATAGGAAGAAGACCTAATCACATAAGAAGAGGACTTTTGCATGATTTAGGGCTAGAACGAGGCTTTAAAGGTAAAATTTAATAATTTTATTTATTTAATAAGAAAATTATATATA
>NW_018252300.1:195666-198875 GCF_001263595.1 Phalaenopsis equestris | reverse complement strand
GGGGGTGGGGGTGGGGGTGCGGGGAGGAAGAGGAAACGGTGAATCGGGGGAAGAGGAAACAAGAAAACCGAAGAAGAGGAATTGGGGAGTCATGAAACCGAATGGGGATGTAACGTCCCGTTGCCGAAAGGAAGAATCTAGGAGCCGTAGAGGTGGGAGAGGAAGTGAGAATTCGAGTATTCAAAGAAGGGAGTGGAGCTGAACAACTGAAAAATAGGAAGCGAGGGGACAAAAGCTAGGTAGGCGTATTCGTTTTATAAATCACGTGACAGGATGAGTTTTACCTACTTGCAAAGACAAGAGGAGGTGTCACAATCTCGAGATGGAGTAAATGCTGTTGAGCAGAGGAGAGGCGAGGGGTCTTGATGTCGGTGTTAAGCAAGGGAAGAGGCGATGTCGTAGTCATGCAGAGGAGGCAACAAGCACGGGAGTTTGTACGCACTCGATCCCACTGAATGAACTAACGAAAGGGGAGAAGAGGGGCAGCGTCGGTTTCTGGTGGTGATGTCTCTATCTAGCTTATATAAGGAAGCCGTGCCATCTTAGCTTGCAAAGGAAGTTGCGACGGAAGGGAAGCTCCGTGTGCGGGCGCTGCTGGTGTGAAGGAGAAGGTAGATTGTGGATGCAACATTAATTTCTTCTGTCCTGGAAAGAGCCACGTGACCGAAGTCAGGAAGAAGAAAAAGTTGAGCGGGTAGGGCATATAATCGAGGTAAGATATATTAAATTAATGTTATATTAAAACTTAATTAATAATAATAATAATAATAATAATAATAATGATTAAAAAAAAATAACAGTAAGATATTTATTGAATAACAATTTTAGTAGGATTTCATAAATAAAATACTTAAATAGTTTATTAAATTGGTTAAAATTTGAATATGTTTAAGCGTTCTATTGTAGAAGAATCGACGTCAAGAGTGAGCATATCGTCTATCAATAAGATGAGTATTGATGCTCTTATATTATGATGATATTTTGCTTCTTCTAGACCAAATGAATTTATTAGTACCATTATTAGCTATATTAAATTATTACAAACTCATGATTTTGAATTTTGTTGAATCTTTGTTTATATTGTAGGAAGGATATGTGTGCACATCAGTATTGAATAATTTGACTGCTATACAAATAAAAAATGAATATTTTTTTTATTAGAAAGTAATATTTTTATTGAAAATTTGTATATTCATAATTGATTATGATGGAATCACCCCTTGATGGTACTAGTGTGGGAACATTAAACTATTCTGCATATAAATGGAAAATGATATTAATATTAAAGTACCTTAAGTGGTAAAAATTTTTAGATGTTGCTCCTGCGACGGTTGCATAAATATGACATGATATTGATATACATTTTTTGAATAACATGTTAAATATTTATATTGATTTATAAAGAAACTAATTGACACATATATTGTTCTTTTTTCTTGTATTCCTATAATTTAAAAGTATGAGTATTCACTAGCTTGTTCACCTCATTATTAATTTTAAACTAACTTTTCAGATTAATTGTGTGATTAATAATGAGTATTGATATTTATAGAAGACCCGAACAACCAATTACAAAGAACTTTAAATATATTACTTTGAATTAATTTTATTACTGACTCTTTTACTTGTTAATAGCTAGATTATAAAATAAATATAGAAAATAATAACTATCATCGTCTGATCGTCTGTATCAGCTTTGGTTAATTCTAAGCCTCAGGCTGGGTCGTGAGAGGGAAAAATGAGAAATTGAATTGAACATTGCGAGAGAGGAAGTGAGCGGAGGTCAATAAGTTAGAGAGATCAATTCACCAATTTAAGTCACACTTCAACTTATCTGGAGCCGAGCTGCGTTTGAAAGAGAGGAGGTCGACGTGAGAAATAGGTTAGAGGCGGCGTCTCTATCGAGTGGATGAGGAGGCTGCTTTAGTAACTAGCAGAGGAGAGGAAAAAGGTGTCACTTCGAGACGCTCTCGCGACATCGTCGAGCTTCGCTTTGGAGGGAGTCGAAGTCGAGCCTCGTGCATAGGAAGAAGATCGTCGCGTGCAGAGGGGAAAATAGGAGATCACATGGGTTAGGGCTTGACCGAGAGGATTTATAAGGGTATGATAATAAAAAAATTTATAGGAGTCGAAGTCGAGCCTCGTGCATAGGAAGAAGATCGTCGCGTGCAGAGGGGAAAATAGGAGATCACATGGGTTAGGGCTTGACCGAGAGGATTTATAAGGGTATGATAATAAAAAATTTTATAATTATAGTAGATATATATATATATATATATAATAAATGTATGTGTTTGGGCCAAGTCGTGACAGGAGAAAGAAGAGAAAATAAACCAAACATAGCGAGAGAGGAAATGAGTGGAGGTCAAGATGTTGGAGAGGTAAATTCTCTTATTTAAGTCAAAATCTGACTTAGTTGGAGCTGAGTGACGTGTGAAAGAGAGGAGGGCGACGTGAGAATTAGGGTAGAGGCAGCATCTCCGTTGAGCGGAGGAGACTGCTTCGGTAACGAGCACAGGAAAGGAAAAAGAAGGCATCGCGTCGACACGCTCTCACAATGTCGTCGCACTTCGAGCTGAAGGGAGTCGAAGCCGAGCCTCGTGCGTAGGAAGAAGATTATCGCGTGCAAAGGGAGAAGAGGAGTTCGGGTTGATCAAGGCTCATTCGAGAGGATTTATTAAGTAAGATATTTAATAAGAAATTTTATAATTATAATAGATATAGATACATATTATATAAATGTATAACATCAGTTGTTTGGTGGGCATTCAAACCCCAGTCTAGAGGGGACTTACACCGCTGAAACAGTTGCTCTACCGAGTTGGGAACGCGCCCCAGTCCAGAGGGTACTTACACTGCCGAAATGGATGCTCTACCAACAGAGCTGGGAACGCAGTGCATATATATATGCGTCGCGTTCCCAACTCAGTTGGTAGAGCATTGATTTCGACGTTGTAAGTCCCATCTTTACTAGGGTTCGAATCCCCCCAGACGAATGATGCGTTGGTACAACATCCATTTCGGCGTTGTAAGTCCCCTCTTTACTGGGGTTCAAATCTCTCCAGACATTAATGCTATATGAGGGTGGTATTCGAGTGGTTTGGCGCATGAATCCAACCTAGGCTTGACAGGTTGCGAGCTGGGGGTGGTTGATGGTTCCGCCGTCAACCATCTTTTTAATATATATATATATGTTGTTGCAGAATACC
>NW_018252300.1:193655-195638 GCF_001263595.1 Phalaenopsis equestris | reverse complement strand
TAGTAAGTAGGATTACTCCAAATAAATATGAAAATTTAATATTTAAATAATGAAAAACTAATAATTTAATTAAATTTTGTACTCATTTTATTGCAGGCTTAAAATTTAAAAGGGCCGAGACTAAGACAACTTCAAAAACAAAGAAATCATCATCGAGGTGAGTGCTGATATTCTTTTACTATAATAATAGTAACTTTATTGTTATAATACTACATGCCCATGATTTATGATTTTAATAAATTTTGTTCATATTTTACGAATGATCCGTATGCTCTACTTTTCTTAATTTATGATTGAATGATGTACAAGAATACTGACTGCTATGCACTTTGAGAATGAAATATTGTTTTTTAAAATGCAATTTTTTTATAGTATACTTGTATGTGCATGTTTGACTATGATTGAATCACCACTTGATGATACTAGTAGGGGAACACTGAGATACTCGTGCATGTATATTAAAAAAAATATTTATATTGATATATCTCAATTGATATAATTTTATTAACGGTTCTCCTGTGACGGTTGTATAAACATGACATGATATTGATATGTTATTAATATATTATGACTTTTTTGAATTACAACAAATTTTTAACAGTTTAACTAGCATGCATTTTATTTCATTTTCACTTGTATACTTGTGACTTATGAGTATAAGTATTTACTGGCTCATTTAGCTCACAGTTGTTTTAAACTGATTTTTCAGGTTTAATTAGTTTATTAAAAGAGGAGCGAAAGAAGAAAAATGCTTATAGAAGACGTGGATAACCAGTAACGAGGGAAAAAATTAATACTTTAATTTATTTTAATTAGTGGATTTTCATTTTGTTAATAACTAATTATAGAAATTGAACTTCAAAATTTTAATTCACACCATTCGACGTCCATTCTCGCCTCGGTTAATTCTAAGCTACGGATCGGGTTGTGACAAAAATGGTATTAGAGCCAAGATTTAAGATTAATTAATGAAATCGTTGAAAGAGCAAATATAATTATTAGAAGAAAATTTTAATAATTATAAAAAATATTAAAGAACTCAAAGTAATAATTATTATCCATTCAGGCATAATGATACATCTGAAATCATAGAAGAAAATAATCCGATAGAAAATGAAGACATACAACCTACTATAAATGTGAACACAAATTTTCTCACTCAAATGATGATGACAATGATTCGACTGATTCAGGAGTCCAAAACGAAGCCTATCAGAAGTGATACAATCGTTGTAGATAAGTACTTGAACATATTTCAAAATTTTTTTCTACCTCTGTTCAAGGGAACTAAAGACCCAAATGAAGCAGAGAATTGACTAATGAGAATAGGAAAGATAATCAATAGTATGGTTTTTTCGGATGAAAGAAGAGTACCGTTAAACGTTTGTGCTGGATGGAGAGGTTGAAAGATTGTAGTGTGGGCAGAGTCATGATAAGTTAGGGGACATACCTAATATGATGGTCACTTGGGAGGAATTCGTGGAGCTATTCAGAGGATGGTTTGTACCCCTATCCGCTCAAAGACAAACAGATGCAGTAAAGGTTCATCAAGTTGAGGCAAGGAGAGAAGGCGATCATGCAATACAAAGCAGAATTCACAGCACTGTCGAGGTATGGATCACAGGTACAAGATTGTTTGGTAGGTGGATCCTACTACAAAAACCCCAAAAAAATTCATTACACACCGAAAAGGGTTTCACCACACCAGAGGTACAACTCGACGCAAAAAATATCAAAACAATTACAAGTATACCCCAAAAAAAAAACTCCAAAAAGTATAATATACCATTATATATTTATATTTAGAGAAGGCAATAGGCCATTCAACTGGGTTGTTAGATTAGGTCTATCTACTTTTGTTGCTTCTATTGCGATTTCCCCACCCCCACCTTTACATTTTCTTCTTGAGGGGGACCTTTTGGATGCCCCTCATCTCAGAATTGTATTTTGATCTTTCGCAATAGAATTTTCCCTTTTTGGTGG
>NW_018252300.1:146006-193609 GCF_001263595.1 Phalaenopsis equestris | reverse complement strand
TATATATATATATATATATATATATATTAATAAAAGAACAGGTCGTGGCTCTTTACGCGTTAATAAAAAAGGAAGGGTACAAAAAAAGGGGGGGGGAAGGAGGATCCCTTTTAAAAGAAATAAAAATACATAAAGTAATAAAGGTTCCTCCATCCACATTATAACACTACGCAAAAAAGATGTAAAAGGAACTATAAAGTAACCGCTTTCAAAAAGACATGCATGTGTCCCAACAAAACGTATACCAATCCAAAGCAGTATACCCATAATAAACATGTAAAGAAAGTGCAAAAAAAGTGGTGTGAAACGTAAGGCCGAAAAACCTTTAACCATATCTGAATACCAGTCAAAATGCAGAAGCGTAGCTTCGTGACCGTCCAAGAACAACTTCAACATAGAAGGGATAGTGAAGCTTATCACCAGAAGACCAAACCTGTTATGAGAGTTGAAAGTAACAAAGTAGTGAAGCAAAAGTAGAGTAGTTACAATAGTCCAAAAAAATGTTGCTTTGCATATAATATGAAACCGAGGGATGGCAGAAATAGAAGCTCCCTAGAATGAATCACAACGACCAAGATGAGCGAATTGCCTCCATTCATATAGCATATTTAGAGATAAAAAAGTATGGGCCTCGAGATTCTGAGTACTGAGCATGGAATCCGACAACCAACAGATCTGACAGAGTGATCTGATGGCCTTAACCCGCAAATGTTCCCACCAATGAGTTACCATAAGCCACAGAAAATACAGCCAGTAATTCCTCAAAAAATTGACAACAAGCCACACAAAATATGTCCAAAATAAGTGGCTTTGAAAGTAATTAGTCAAAGCAGCTACCACCACCAGCTTAGTATCAGGAAAATAACAGTTAACGCACTCCATAATAAAGCTAGCCAACGTGAAGTCAAAAAGCTCAAAATTGTAGCTAATACCAGTAATGGTAACCAAAAAGGAAAATAGAACCATTAACGCATGCATCAAATGCAAACAGTTAGCCATTAAGCCCAAACCCATCTTCAAAACACTGCTAGTGCAATTAAAATTCATTGCCTTTGCTTTATCACAATCCTGCATATGTGGCCAAAGAAATAAACCACTGCAATATCCATTTACACCAAATTTGAATAAGTACCCAGGGAACTTCTTGTGCATAGTATAATTTATAAAAAGGTAACCATTGTTGAGACTAAAAGGCTCAAACCAGCATACCTAGGGAACTATAATATATATATATATATATATATATATATCTCAAAACAGGGTGTGGGCGGGGGGGGGGGGTTCTCTGCGGGGGGTTCTGGGGGAGGTATCGTTTTGATATATATATCTATATCTGTATATATATATATAAGATTACATCAAATAAATATGAAAAATTTAATAAAGTAATGAGAAGTTAATAATTTAATTAACATATAAAATTAATTAAAATTTATACCTTTATTTTATTGTAGGCTTAAATTTTACAGGATTGAGGCTAAGTCAAATTCAAGAATAAAGAAATCGTAGTGAGGTGACTGCTTATACTTTTTTACTATAATAATATTTTGTTTCTTCTCGACGGAATAAATTTATTGTTACTGTTATTGTGCCTCATACTCGTGATTTATTGTTCTAATGAATTTTGGTCTTATTTTATGAATTACCTGTGTGCTCCGCTTTGCTTAATTTATCATTGAATTATGAACAAGAATATTAACTACTACGCAATTTGAGAATAAAATATTTATTATTTAAAAATGTAATATTTTTATAGTATGTTTGTATGTGCACGTTTGGCTATGATGGTGTTACCCCTTAATGATAGTAATGGGGAACACTAAGGTATGCATGCACGTATATAAGAAATGATATTAATGTTGTTGTGTCTTAATTGACATAAAGTTGTTGATGATGCTTCTGTAACGGTTGTATAGATATGAAATGATATTGATATGTTTTTAATATAGTAAGTCTCTTTGAATAACATCAACTCTTTAATAGTTTAACTAGTATGCATGTTGCTTCCTTTTATCTTGTATAATTGTAGTTTATGAGCATGTGTATTCACTAGCACATGGAGCTCACTAATGATCTAAATTCATTATAACTTCATTATTAGAAATATTATAGTTTGAAATATTAAGATTATATCCCAGCTTTGTAAAAGTAGAAGGCTCAAGATATAATTATTGGAAGACTCAAGATATAATTATTGAGTAGCAGTCAAGCCACAACCATATGTACAAGCTACAATAATGACCTCCAAAATTTGAATTAATGTCATATGGCACACAACCACATTACCTTGTTGACAGTACCCATGGGCAACGGTGGTGGCATGAGCATTGCCATTTAGATTATTCAAAATTTGTAAAAAGCTTAAAACATAAATCTCATATTTGATTGAAATATGACAATAGAAAGTATGTGGGGAATTTGTCAGTACATCTTGCTAGGACCCATTCTAAACTGAAACCAACCATACACATTTATTATATAAGATAAAAACATTCATCTTGATAAAAGCTTTGACATCACAAGGTTTAGATAACAATTTTGTGGAAACAACTAATTGGTGTGAAGGCCTCCAAATGTTCACAAGAGAATGACATGATTTGATAAATCCTACAATTTGTCCCTAATTGAAAATTCCACTAGACATCTTTTGTTGACACAGACTCATTTTTTTTCAACCAAGTCAGAGTGGCTGGGATTGCTTTTGTGTAGAGTGACTCAATTCATTTATCGTCTAAGTAGATACCACATTTTCACAACTATCTTCATCTATGATGAGTTTGCATACTTTTCCCTTTACAGTACCATGGGTATGTAGATATCATGCCTAATCCACTGTTGATCCCTCTTAGGCTTGGTTTGGAGAACTTGTCGAACAACAGACATCTCACTGTCGTTTGTAGGTAGCTCGTACTCATCTCTATTTTCTTGTAGGTCTTCACCCTTGGCCTCCTCCACCACACCCTATTCATTAAAAGAAATCTCCCTCCTATTTGGACAATTGGATGAAATATAATTGTAGCCATGACATTTGAAACACTACCTGGTATGAAAATTTTTTGGGTACCGGTCTAATTAAGGCCTCTTTTCCTTCATACCAATTTTTCTTCACGAGTGATAGGTCTGGGTACTCTCAATGTGTTCTTGCTACTTGATTTGAAGGCTTAATTCAGTTTTGAAGGCAGTGTGAAAATGATGATGCAGTGTTCTCTCCACTTCTAGGGCTAAAGTCTTGACATTTTGTAATGTTCAATAGGGCTTTAACTGTGCCACGTTACTAATAGATGTCTCAACCTCTCTAGATATTAGTCTATGGCGTTATCCTTGAGGTCTACTGGTTCACAGTTCAACATAAGCTGCGAGCTTGTACTCTACTGAACGATCTTTCTGCTTTAAGTAACGAAGCCTTAAGAATGTCTTATTTGTAATGTATTAATAAATATTTGCGCTACATCTTTTTTATCTTGGACCAAATTATGATTTTTCCTTCCCTCTTGCTGGCACAAACGTTTCAGTTTTTTTCACCATGAAGATGCACATTTCCTTATTTTGATGGTGGCTAGTTTTACCCCTCTACTAGGTGAAACATCCTTGTATTTAATGACCCGTTCCACTGTCTGGAGCTACTCTACAAATTTGTCCGGATTCATGCGACTGTCAAATTTCTGCAGATCAACCTTTACTTTAAAATTAACCTCTCTCCTCCTATACTCAATGCTTAATTGACGTGGCATCGACTCTTTGTCACTTGAAGCTTGGTAGAAAAAGTTTTTTTCAACCTTTGTCTGGGCGGTCACTGTTGTTGCCATGGGTGACTTTCTGGTAGTCTTTTGCCAAAATCAGCGAGTCTGTATTGCAATTGAAGGATTTCCCGCTGCATGTACTCCATAGGAATTTCATGAGCGCCTCATTGAGGGTTTCTCCATAGCGTTAAACTGACTCTAATACTAAATGACACTTTTCTAGGGCTCCTAGAAGGTTTGATAAAGCACAAAAGGACATAAGGGAAGTTTTAAGATTCATTACTTGAGTTGGAGGATAGATGGCGATTGATAATCTGTGTGACCGGCAATGTTGTAAGGGAAAAAAAAAGCAATTTCGTGCTGTAAACAGCATATAACGGTGGCTTCGACGGCTGTCCGTCAGAAAAACAATGGAAAAACAGCAAATGTTTAAGTGCGGACGGCGAGGGGGATAAACCAATTGTTCCTAGGAAAGCTACAAATACACCACTTGCGATGGGAAAATGTGAGAACACTCCGGAGAGCGTAAATCAAAGACATCTCTCACAATTCATAAATTTGAAAATTAAAAATCCAAGCAACCCAATTTACATATATGAAAGTCTCCTAATGTGAAATAGGAAAGAAACAAAGGAAGGAAACTACCTGAAGGTAAAGGAATGAAATAAAAAAGGAAGAACTCCCACAATCGCTTGAGTCATACCTCAGTTTCATGGTATCATGGGAAACTCTGCAATCCGCATCACATATATTCTTGAAGTTTTGTTTAAAACTACTCGATTATTAGTTTAGTTTCTCATTTCTGGATGAAAAATCATTCCTTTGGGCTGTTTCAACTTCTCCTTTTGGCTTATAAGATACGCCACACTCAGAGGACACAAACTACTAATCATAAGGCTGGAACAACTATTCCTCATTCGGCTATTTCAGTGTTGGTTGAAGCTGTGAACTTTTTTTCTTGTGCTGCTGTTGTTGCAGCTATTGAAGCTTTTTCTTTTGTTCAAATCCTATCATCTTTATTTAATTACTTAACACTATTACTAGTTCCCTTTCTACGTCCACTAATGCTGTTTAATTTGATTTTTTTTTTTGTGCTCCAATATGTTATCCTACCTACCAAAAATCAGCTCAAACTGTATATTGACAAAAATAACATTTTTATTCAGATTTACATATATTCCAGTGGGAGTAGAGAGGCTCAAAGGCTTATCTTCAGAAATACTGTACACGGGGACTTGAGAAAGTATTTATGTGGTTTTTTTGACACTACAATCGGGTATGTTTTCTTAAGAAGTGATATTGTCAGTTCGATCGCTTGTTGATTTGATTCTTTGTTTAAACTTGTTACCATACTATTTGTATGCTACTTTCTCTGGCTAACGAGTTTTCTTCTCTCATGTTTAGGAACAAACGAGATGCAAAAAGCTACTGTGAGATATCTCAATCTGTTGGAGTAGATAAGCCATCAGAAATCTTATTTATAACAGATGTTTATCAAGAAGCTGTTGCTGCGAAGGCTGCAGGTAAATTTCTGTTTCATGTCTTGTCTGCGTGTGAATATTTTCTTACAAACCTTTTGGTTGTAGATAATTAGTGATGAAATATTTATATTATATCAAATTTATTATTTTACATGCAATGTTTCTTTAGACATGAATTTATATTTTAATTCTTATGATTCTATATATTATTATTATTTTTAATATTGATATTGATTCAATTTCATCCTTTAATAAACGAAATTTCCTTCACGCCCTTGACAATATTCAAGCTATTCATTACACAAGCCTACAGTTGTTGAGCCTTTCCCTTACTCAAGTTACCAGCTCTTTAGATACCGGTCAAATAAATTTCTGGAACATTTTCTTATCTTCTTTCTCCACTGATTATATTTTCATGTCATTGGTGCTTTGTGGAATTAACCTGCTTTATTTTTTAGTTTATGGGGTTTCACTTTCCAGGTAGTGATGTTACATGTCTGCACCCCAACCATGCCACAACCCATGCGAAATGCCTCACAGCGGATCCCAAAATGGATAAATTGTCTTTAAAAACATGTTTGTTTAGTATTTATTTTCTTACATGTTTTTATTTTTTTGTTTTTAAAAATAAATTAACATATTTTTTAAAACACTCAAAAGAACTATTAGGTGTTTTGAGTGTTTGTAAAAATAACTATACTTTAATGAAATAGTCAAACACGTTTTGTTTTAAATCAAAACATAAATAAAACAAAAATAAAACCAAAAAAAGAATACTAACATGAATTTTGTTATTTGGACAATTGGTTATAGCGATTGAGGTTTTTTATTCTCTTTTATCTTTGGAAGTTTGTTGCAATAAATGATAAGAGAACCAAAGGGCTTAAATAATTCATCAATGTGTATTAAAAATGTTGTCTTTGATTGATTTGATTGCAAGCTATTTTATTCATGTCAGTTCATTTCAGCTCTAAAAATATGAATTTGTGGGCTTTAGTTTGAATCTTTTTGTATTTCTTTCTTTTAAACTCTATGATTCATGCAAAAGATATGAAGATTTTGAAGGGCAGGGTCGATACACACTGAGATGCATCATTGCCAATTACTTTTACAAAGAAATGCAGTTTTACAAAAAATGTGGAAAGTAAAGAATAAATTAAAGTTGATAGAGACAAGATGAAAAATGAAATAAAACACCTTGTGGCTTCATAACTAGTATTAGTAGCCACCATCTTCTCGCATGCTGCCTTTGACAATCATTAGGTTATGAGTATCATTTCACTTCTTATGGAGGTATCGTTTTGAAAGAAAGGTGAGTGATTTTTTTTTTGTTCTCATTTTCTTGTTAGTATTATGAAGAAATTGAGAATTCTATACGACTAGTTATTATAAGTGGACTTCTTGGTGAGGACTAATATGTTGATTAATTATATGTCCAGATGTTGTTGTTAAAGCTAGGAAAGTTGAAGTTTGCCTTCAACCCCTCCCTTATAAATTACATATGACCCTCCTACGCCTACTCTCAAGAGTAAAGCCACAACGTCTTTTCCTCTTGTGACTATTGTCTTTTGCTCTGGGATTCACACCCTGCAAGTTTGTCTACACTGTCTCGTTCAACATCTTGTGGTTACTAGTGCAAGCCCACACCCTTGCCATAGCCCGTAGGTAATTTTATACTCCATGACTTATAATTTCACTAGTTGTGGTTCTACTAGTATGTGAATTCTCATTCTCCTGTTAGGTTCTTGTATGATTCTTCCTTTTTAGGATTTCTGGTGGAAAGTGAAAAGACATGAAAGCCTTTATGGAATTTAGTATGATTAAAAAAAAAGGAAACAAAAAAAGAGAAATCAAATATGTTGCACTTTTTATTTTCTTGTGCTTCTTCACGAAAATTTTCTCCTTCAATTTTTTCTTTACCGTCTATTGCATTCCAAAATAAGATATAACATCGTAATTCTTAGATAAATGAATATTTAATCTTTTAAAATAATGCGTATGCATTAAATTCATATTTGTTTATATATAAGTTGTCTGATTAATTTCAATCATTTTTTAATGTTCAGTAAATTATCGTTATAACATTATTTGTTCATGTGTGGGCACCTCTTTTATCCTCAATGGGCTAAATTTGGGCCAGAACATTTGCTATTGAGTCAGGTTCTGACAAAATATTTGATAGGTTTAATAAATGAGCTGAGTTCCAAGTTGGGTGTATTTGCGTCAGGCTAGACTCGAACACGACCTAAAAATCTGAATTGACAGCTCTAACAAAAGACTTATTGAGATTATGACTACGACTTTCTCTTTGATAAACAACTATTTGAAATTATTTGAAATTTTCTTCCATTTCCAATCTCTTTTTCTTGGCTTCATTTTTGGCTCTACTTTGACATCGTTGCCTCATGCCTAGGATCTATCATTGCCTCATGGGGCACATGCTCTTGAATTTTGTTAAAAAGGATTCAGAGCTGCTGCGCTGCAAACCAATGTTGTGGCACTAAATCATCTCAAGTGCCGTAGCATGGATTCATAGCGCCAATTCTTCTCAAGTGTCATAGCTTGGAGTCATAATGCTTAGGCACTTGCCAGAAAATTGTGTATATTGTGATTATTTGTGTTATTTGAATAGTTAATAAACATAACCCGAATTACAATGCTACTCCCCAGCACCGCGAAGCCCTATCAATGAAATAGATGGTGAACATGTATTTTGGGTGGGCTGCAAAGGTGAATTAAAGGAGTTAGATTGAATTTGATCTTATTATTGCAGGGGTCGCATGCTGGCTTTGCGATGCTCCATCGATTGAATCAACGATGATTGTTCTTAAAGAAACTCTGAGAACTAAAGGATAATATTAAACTGGGTTGATTGAGCTAAGGATTAACATCGTGATGCTATCTACTCAGCTCCACAACGTCATATGTTTTATAAATAGATATCAGGGTCGAACAAAATTTTGCTCGATCTTTACACTCTACGCTCCTACTTCATTCTTTGTTGCTTTCTGCTTCTTCTGAATTTCAACGAAGAAGATATGGCATCATCCTCCTGGTCAAAAGGAATAAAAAAAAAGCCTTGTGAAGTTTTGATAGCTGCCGATTCTTGATCATTGAGGTGCAGTGTGAATTTTTGAACTCAGGTGGCTCAGTGTTGACCTCAATTTTGGTTGAGGTCTAGTTTTTTTTTCTTAGTAGCCTACGATATAGCCATAGGACTTTTCTGTTTACTATTCCTAGAAGACCAGTAAAAGAATCCTCATATAGAAAAGGAGCTCTCACCATTAGAAACTCTAAACTCTTCTTTGCTCAATTTGAAGTTCTTCATATTGGTCCTAACCTCTAATATTTAGTAGGTGGGGCCAGTATGAGGGAGTTCAAAGGGAGTTCTCATAGGACTGTTTGGCCTTAGGGTGGACCCTGGGTGGTGTGACCTCCGTTAGTTCAAACACACACCTGATACCCCCCATTTACACTCACAACCTCATGCTTTAGTCAAATATGCTTAGTTGGTCTCTTAATTTTTAAGGAAACTCATATAGATGGTCCCATAGGCCACTAGCCCTAGGCCAGGGTTTAGCTGAGACCAGTATATGGAGTAACCAAAGTAGGGAATACTATTGGCCCATGACTTAAGTAGGGTGGTGTGTGGTTGGCAACCCTAATCCTACTAAAATACCCAATCTAGTCTTCTACCCCCAAAACCTACCCCAATTTAACAACTACCATTGAAACCCCAATTTTGATCAAAATTACCCAAAATACCCAATTTTGTCCAAAAAATTATTTCAAACCATTTGAAACCACCCAAATTTCCCAAAACACTCCAAAATTTTCAAAATTATTAAAATACCTCTGATTTTGCCAAAATTACAAAAATATCCCTGGTGAGCCAAACTATCCCAAAACCTTCAAAATCATTTCAAATGTCCCCAAAACTAATTTGGATCGCTTTGGGATAGATGTATTGCTTGCGGTGTTAGGCTCGTTTATTTGAACTGCTGAGGATATGAGATCAGTTCAGACTCGTATTTTTAAAACTTAAAGTATTTTCAAAATTATATATACATATATTAAATTAAACCGGACGTCAGGATATTTATTTCGACGACCGACAAATTCTAATTTGGTGACCGACAAATTCTGACGACTCCGCTGAGATTAGTTTCTCTTTCCATTGTGATCAGGAAGTTTTGTCTTCATATATCGGTAATGTGTCCATGTCCCTCATGGACCAGATTACCCTTTTTCTGTTGATATGCTTCACCCATTTCTTTCTTGGGTAAGTACGGTCAACTCTTTTGGATTCTAGGACCGTCTGTCTAATCACCTTTAGACAGAGAGGTTCAGGAGTCCTTTAGTGCTTTTTCTTGTTGTGTGGGGTTGGACCCCCAATAGGTGTGTTAGTGGACTAATTCCGCTCGGGCAATGTGCGTAGTGAAGTTAATCCCGCACTGGGTCCTAAACTTCGCCTTTTCCTCGTATTTTTTAAGTTTGGTTGCAAATTGAGCCAAGTGATTTCGTCTTTTAATCTCTCGTTTAATCTAGTTAAACCCCTCGACACTATAATTACAAGAACAAACAATGAACTTGAAAACACCTCTTAAAGTTTGAAAAAGTAAAATCAAATGAAATAATAAAGGATATTCCCAGTTTACAGGCAAGTGTGTTAAATTGAGTACTTCCATTGAAGCTGTAAAGCACGAGATGTCACTGACTTCTCAGAAATCTTCAAATGACTGGGATGATGTCTTCGCCAAAGTTGATCTTTTCTTTCGTCGTCGGAGTAGAGTTTGTTATCAACAGGAACGAGCTGCCTGACATGGCAGTCATTAAATTTGGACAAGGGTTCGACGAAGTTGGAGCTAAGTTCGGGGATGTGGCCGTCGCAGTGATGAAGCCAGAAATGAACAATTTCGTTAAGCCTGTCGTTCAGTTCAATTTGAAGCTTGCAACGAAATTCTTCCCTCCAAGCAGGTGTTTGAAAAGAACTCTTTTACTGCTGTGTCATCTGCCGCTAGGAATGTTGGGATTGCTTCCGTAACTGTTTATGCTCTTACCGCCAAGTTCGCCACCGCTGTACCAGTTGCTCCACCAACCAAAGGAGAAGAGATTCTACATGAAGAAGAGTCAATCGACGATTATGCCCCACCGTTTTCTGGATTCGAGATAGGGTCTAATTCAGAGTTTGTGCAACTGGTGAAGGCATAGGAAAGGAGGCGCAGTGGGTAAATTCTGAAAGCCGAGCAGCCTCGACAGTCCTGCCAGCACCCGCAGCGGTTCGGTCAACAGTCAGCTCAGCAAAGACCGTATCTTGCAGATAGAAAGTCACCTACAACAATGAATCAATGATTAAGCAAGGTATACCCATTCAAGGAAGAATTGGTGTCGAGAATGTTCCGCGACTTGCTAAACAGACCAGAATTCAGGCTACCAGAGCCGAATAAGCCAGTAGAGACCGGTAGGAAAGATCATCCTCAATACTGCTCATACCACCAGTTGCTCAGCCACACCATAGAAAAATACTTTAGCTTCAAGGATTGGCTTAAGAACAATTTCAAAAGTGGAAATGTAACGATCCCGAAGGAGTATTTAAAAAAATTTGAAAATGGTTCTGTAAATATTATTTCGGTTGATTCGATTAACTTCTACAAGACGACACCGACGCTCAAGGGAATAAGTGATGTTCCTCGAAAACTTCTGACTGACCTTAAAGTAATCAAAGGAAAGTCAATCGAGGCTAAGCTGGAGAGGCTTCGAGCCAGTATTGCACGGTTGTATGAAGAAAAGAGGAGATATGAATGATGAAACTTACGATGTGTCAGATTACTTGGATGAAGGATTAACAGAAATCAATGTCATCGAGACCTGGGTCGAATTATCTACGCGTGATGCTCCATCTTCTGGTGAGGAGAACACCGCGGATGAGAGGCAATGGGCCATCCAACAAAGGGATGAACATATCAGTCATCTCAATAAGAAAATTGAAGAAATGATGACCGCCATGATTGCAATGCGAAGATAATCACAATCATCGCAGATGGTACCTCCAGAAACAAACCATCCAGAAATCAATTGTATTGCAGATGAAAGAAAAGAGTTCACCTCCGATGGACAACTGAAGAAGAATAAGTTCAGGGTCCGATGCATGAAAATGAAATTAAACAGATGGTCGAACAACAGGTGAGAGAAGCCCTGGATAAATCAAAATGAGGGGCATCAACTCTAAAGGGTAGACCCTACCCAGAGGAGGTTGAGGCCATCCAATACCCCAATGGTTCCGTACCACCTTTGTTTAAAACATTCGATGGAACCAAAAACCCTCGTCAGTGTGTTGCACACTTCCGAGCGAGCTGCTGCAACGTAGGGGCTAACAAAGCACTTTATTTCTGTCAGTTTGTAAGTAGCCTTACTGGAGTCGCCTTTGATTGGTATGAAATGTTACCAAATGGTTCAATAAAGACATTCACAGAAATGAAAATCTTTTTGTCAGCTGATTTGCCGGAGTTCAGCAGCACATCACCTTTGGTGATCTTTTGGTAGAGATGCAAAAGCCGGATGAAACCTTGGTGTAGTACATTCTATGGTGGAGAAATCTCAGCATGAGATGTGACCTGCAGTTGCAAGAGCAGCAAACAGTTGAGATTCTTTTGAAGAGCATTCACGGTCCAGTGAGTTTCTTGCTTAAAGGGTTTACAATCAGAACGTTCGAGAAATTATTTAGCAAAGCTAGGAATCTCCAAGGGGAAGCTAAGCAATTTGGTTTTCTGAAAAAGGGCTGAAGAGCTAGAACCAATGGAGATATTTGAGAAGAAATCTTAGACAGTTGATGTGGTTGACAGGGGAAATCGACAATTACAAATACAAGCCGAATAATATCAACGGACCTTCCAACGTCCTCGTCAGAATATTCAACAATCATCTCAGCAAAGACCTTACCAGACAGACGAAAGATGAGTTCCAATCATGAACGCTCGATCAAATGGGATGTACTCTTTTAAAGATGAGACAACGATAAAGATGTTCCACAATTTGATTAAGAATCCCAAGTTCAGGTTGCCTAAGCCGAAGAAGCCTGACGAGGTCAACATCAAAGGACATCCGAGATATTGTCCGTGCCACAGGTGTATTGGACACATGATTCACCTAAAATATATAATATTTATGTACACATTTTTATACCTTTTTTTAAGATATTGCACTTTAATGAAAGATATTTGCGTGTTTTTCTTTCAGGTACAATGAAAAATGGTGAAAAGAGTGAAAAATGATCAAATTTGAAGCAAAAATGATGAAAATGTGCAAAAGAGCTGTGACGCTTAAGCGCCCAGAGTTGGCGCTTAAGCGCCAGTAATATAGAGAAGACTGCGCATAAGCGCCAGAGACCTCACGCTTAAGCGCCAATGACAGTTATTTGACGGTTTAATGAATTTTGACGAATTTTAAAGCGATTTTTAAGGCACCTATCGGCGAAAAACGGTGGTTATAACCACTAGGGACGAAAATATATTAAAAGAACTTTTGAAAGGAGGCATCTCTTAGAGAAATTCATCGAATATGGACACATTTTAAAGAGATACTAAGACATCTCTTGGAAAACTATAAAAAGAGGGAGTTGGAGTGGATTAAGGGCTCTTCTAGTTTTTTCATTGCTGTTCAAGGGAGACTCTTCTCTGCGTTTTAGGAGAGACTTTTAGACGCCATTTGCATTTACCTCTTCCTTTTCTTTTTAGTTTTTATTTTGAGAGTTAAGAGTGTTGTAAAAGAAGAAAAGATTCAAAAGAACTTTAAGAGTTTCGTCGAGGATTTGATATAAGTTTTTATCTTTTGTTACTACATTTGGTTTTAATTTAGACTTCTTGTTGATTTGACAATGATTTCTACTTTTAAACTAGATTGTGGTTGTGTTTTCTCCATGAATTATGAGTAGTTTTCTTTATCTTTTTCCTTAAAATGAGAAGTAATTAAAGTTTTGGATGAAAGTTATGGAAAGTATTGATTTTTAATGTTGGAATAAGTGATGATTTAAATCCATGTATTTCATTTATTTCTTGATTTCACTCATTAAATTGTTAAAATAGGATTAATGAAATTAATAAATAGGCATGCTAGCTCCCTTTGTTATCTCTCTCGGGATTTGGCTTCTCAGGTTTCCTCTTCGGCATTGGTAGCTTTCCAGGTTCTTCTTTTGGTGTGCTTTGGTTTGAAGCTCTCGGATAGAGAGAGGAGAGGAGGAGAGAGGAGAGGAGTATTTTCTTGTAATCGTCGAGGTGATCGACGAGTGTAATTCCTCAAGTGAATAAAATCTTTTACAGCTCCGTGGACGTAGACAATTTGCTGAACCACGTAAATCTGTGTGTTCCGCTGTGGTTTCTATTTGTGAATTTTTCTCGATCCCTTTTTTCGCTTATTGTTGCCATTTTTCACAACAACTGGTATTAGAGCTTAGATTCGGATCTGAGGGAAAGCGATGACTTGACATGATGTAATGACATTGGGGATCGAGAAGTTTAATGACACAAATTTTGGTTACTAGAGGATACAAATAGAGAACTACCTCTATGAGAAGAAATTTCATCTTCCGTTGCAGGGAAAGCAACCGGAAAAGATGAATTCCCTGCCAGGGAATCAGACTTGGGAGCTGATAGAACTTTCACCTATGAAGAAGACATTGCACAACAAGTGTGTGTACCGGCTGAAGACTGCGCTTGATGGCAGTAAGAGGTCCATGGCTAGATTTGTTGAAAATCACTTTCAGCAAAGACAAGATATTGCTCATGCTGTGGGAGTTGTAAGCAGAATTATGAGTAACCCAAGAAAGAATTTGGAGATACAAAGCTATGTTGACGATGATATGTCGACTAAGGGTGTTACTCTTGAGAAACTGAAGTTGCGCTCGGCTTTAGTTGCTCTTCTAGCGTGAAGACAAGATGCTTTGAGTTGCAGAGGTGGACGATGTCACGTTTGAAGAAAATGACAACTCAGCTAGTGGTTGATGCCGCCAGTGCACTAGTCACTAAGTGGGAGATTTGTTGCGAATATGAAAACTGGTCCATAGTTCAAATTGACATTTTCTCATGTTTGGCTGCAAATTAGATTTGATACTCAAAGTTAATTGCTTTTAATTCTTTCTATGATTTGCTGCAGAGGAGAAAAAAAAATAATTACTGGACTTCATTAACTATTTGAATAATTCCTTAATGGGTAGACATGATGAAATTAATAAATAGGCATGCTGACTTCCCTTGTTATCTCCCTCGGAATTTGGTTTCTAGTCTTCCTCTTCGACATTGGTAGCTTTCCAGGTTCTTCTGGTGTGCTTCGGTTTGAAGCTCTCGGGTAGAGAGAGAGGGGAGAGGAGAGGTAGAGAGAAAGTGTTTTCTTGTAATCGTCGAAGTGATCGACGGGTGTAATTTCTCAAGCTAATAAAATCCTCTGTAGCTCCGTGGATGTAAGCAATTTGCCGAACCAAGTAAATCTGTGTGTTCCCGCTATGTTTTCTATTTTGCAATTTTTTTTATTCGGTTTTTTCCTTTATTCTCGTCGTTTTTTCACAACACGACCCACACTAAGTCCCTGTTCCGTATATGATCACACACCCCTCTCCTTATCAAGCCCGATCCCAAGCTTGGTCTAACACTCAAGACCTTCATTTCTAATTTGAGTTTCATATTTTAGATTTTTGTTTTGTAAAAGAAAAAAAAGTGTTGTACTTTTATTTTATTATTTGTCCTCTCATAGATCCACTCATTTCATGATCTTCAACACTACTACTTAACTCGAAAAGGTATATAAATGGGATAATAGAGCAATTTCTTAAAAGATTCATTTTATGAGGCTTAAGTACCCGCCCTTGGGAATCAAGTAGATATTAGGAAAGTTATGGACTTGGAATTTTTTTTTTTATAAAATTAGGGGCATTAAAATATGCCTCTTTGGAAATGTGGGTATCTGTCCTTAGAAATTAATTTTGTTTTCTAAATCTAATCATGTTTAATGTAGCAAAAGGTTTGCTTTATCCCGTTTTGAAGAAAAAAATAATCGACGACGCTAAGAACGTCTGATTGGTTGAAGCCATAAAAAAGAAACCGACAACGATACCAAGAACGTCTGATCTGTTGAAGGCATGAAAAATACTAACAACCATGCCAAGATTGTTCGCCCGAACCTTCACTGACATTCTTTTTATATAAAAAAAAAATCTAAAAACAAGCTTGATTATATTCTCTGAAGATCTAATCACTTGAAGATGATTATTTTTCCAAAGGACTTATTCACTAAAAGATAGCAAGAAAACCTTTAAAAATTTAATGTTTATGGAATAACACTTTTGAGAATAATGAGCTTTCAATTATTATCACAATTTCGTCTTCAAGAAGTGAAAAACATAGGGGCTTCATGTACAGTCCAAAAATATGAGCTCGCTGAGTCGGAAGGGTCACCGTAGAAGACACGCAACAACCACAAACCCTCTGGCGGGCCACCTTTCTCTTTGGCCGGCTGCCTCGCCACTTCGGTTGGCCATCTCTTAAGATAAAAAATAAATTGAAATTTTACATAAATATCACCTTATCAGCTACCCTCTAGTCGGCTACCTTACCCGCCTGCCAACCGCCCATTGGTCGGCCACCTCCCTCTCCGGCTGGCCATCCACTAAAAAACCGGCCGCCTCGCTGCTTTTACTGGCCACTATGTCTGAACGTCTGTTAAAACAAAAAATATATACAGAGATTTACATCAACAACACCCCAAATCTTGATAGCCACCCTTTGGCCGACCACCTTGCCCGTTGGCCGGCCGCCCATTGGCTGGCCACTTCCCCCTCCGACTGGCCGTCCATGGCCTTTCCCATCGCCGCTCCAACCCTTAAAAAGAAGAAAATTTACGTAAATGCCACCTCAATTAAACAACAGGTTTATTTTGCCGGCCACCCTTTAGCTGACCACCTCGCTCGCGGGCTGACAACCTCCCCAGTTGGCTGACCAGTCGACCACCTCCCCCAGCCGGCCGACAACTGGTCGGTTGCCTCGCTGCTCCAACTGGCCCTCACAACCAGCCAACACATTATGGCAACAAATTGACATAAAATAACATATAAACCAGCCAGCCACCTCGGCTGACCACCGACCGCCTATTGGTCAGCCACCTACTACTTCGCTAGGCCATCCACTAGCCGCCGCCTCGCTGCTTTAGCGGGTCACCTCTCAAATCAGACATTTACACACATACCACTCAATTTCTTATACTGAAAAAAAGAAGGCATTTACATGCATACCACCCAATCTTTTATCTTTACATATCTAACACCTGAACTTTTATATCTTATTTGCTACCCGGTCACCTGAGTCAGCCACCTGACGCCGACGATTCTAGCAACAAGAAAGAGCTCCAGGAAGATCGGTTCGAGTAGTAAAAAGACCGGAGTACCCCTCATGACCCATTTATAACAAGGGAATATATGTAATTTCCTCCCCTTGTTTTCTCTGTATATAGATGACCTCCCTATAAGAAGGGAATATGTGTAATTTCCTCCCTTTGTTGTTTTCTTTGTACATAGATGACCCCTATCATGTAAAAGAGTCCCTTTAGGCTCTCTCTCTCCCCCCACCTTTCATGCAGGGAGCTTGTTTTCCTTCTCCCTCACTTGTAACCCAAGCTTGTGTTGAATTAAAGGGGCTGCCGAGCCCGTGGATAACCCCAATTTGCCCCTCGACAGGGCAACCTTATTTCTTTCTCTCGCTCTTTTTCTCCACCCGCGTAATCCGACTCTATTCCTTAGGCACGGTAGGCACGGTTGTCAAATTTCACGGCTAATCATGCCGTTTTAGTTGCATTGTTTTGTAAACGTAATATTTGATCTTTGATCCGAACGGTGTGCTACCATGGGCTCTTGAATAATCGCTTGCTAAACGGATTATGTTAAAATCTATAATTCTCTGTTTACTTATTTTATTCACAAGTAATTTAACGTCCCCTATTTTATCATGTGTCGAAAATCTAGTTTATATTTGCATTTTAAATTTACCTTCTATCTCAGAAGATTCTTATTTTCCACGGAAGAAAAACACAAGAAAAAACATTTATTTTTTCACTTGATAAAGTGGTTTCCGTTAAGAAAGTTACCTTTTTTGCAGGCCTTGAAGCGATAATTTCGATTCGCCCAGGAAATGCACCTCTCTCAGAGAATCATGAATTTAAGACCATCACATCCTTCGCTGAAATTTGATGTATTTCCACTGGAAAACATGGTCTAGAAAAATGGCAAAATACTTGTTTGAGCTGTAATCTGTAATATAGGAGCTTTCTATAACTATATAATATCTCTCTCCGACAGCTCCTTTCATCGTATGGCCATCACAAGAGTTGAGATTGCCTTTCTCAATTCAAGTTTGAACAAGTTAATTTTAGCTCATGTGAACTTTGATTTGAATCATGATCAGATTTTTCAGTTGAGTTTGAAGTTGATTCAAAGCTAAAAAATAATTTAAATTCTTTGCGCAGTTTTTGTAATAATATGGTGTAAATATTTTTATCTGCCCGTGTATATAAACATTTGGATATTTAGATAATAATGTATATTAAATAGATAAAAAAATAATGTCATAAAATAGTGGTTTCACTTTCTTTTATTGTGTAATATATGTAAAATCCAACATCAATCCAAAAACTGTACTAATAAAGTAATTTGGGCATGTAAAGGAACTTTTTATTAGTGTTAGATCTTGAACTCTGTATGAATCACACCTAAATTAGTGGATTTATATTTATGTAGAGTGCAGTGAAAGAAATGTGGAGGCAGAGATTTTAGGATTTTATCGATTTTAGTTAAATTGATAGGTAATTAATTATTCACCATTTGGCTGCATGAATGTCGTTTGCATGGTATGAGGACCGTTTAATAGATACATGTTATAATATAGGTTTTTTATTTTTTTTCGCAAGAAAATTTGTAAAAGTAGACGTTTAAATCAAGTTATCTGGTAGGCTAACTTATGAGCGGTTTTGATATAAGTTTGATCTTATGTGTATTTGACTGGAATACTAGCAAGAATTTTGTTATTTGGACATTTGGTTATACCCATTGAGTCTTTTTTTATTCTCTTTTATCTTTGGAAGTTTGTTGAAATAAATTATAAGACAACTAAAGGGCTTAAATAATTCATCAACGTGTATGAAAAATGTTGTCTTTGATTGATTTGATTGCAAGGCTATTTTATTCATGTCAGTTCATTTCAACTCTAAAAATATGAATTTGTGGGCTTTAGTTTGAATCTTTTTGTATTTCTTTCTTTTAAACTCTATGATTCATGCAAAAGATATGAAGATTTTGAAGGACAAAGTCCATGTCTCACCGAGATGCATCATTGCTAATTATTTTGGCAAACATGATAAACAAATGCAGTTTTACAAAAAAATGTGGAAAGTAAAGAAGAAATTAAAGTGGATGGAGACAAGATGAAAAATGAAATAAAAGACCTTGTGGCTTCATTACTAGTATTTGTAGCTACCATCCTCTCGCATTCTGCCTTTGACGATCCTTAGGTTATGAGTATCTTATCACTCCTATGGAGGTATGGTTTTTGAAAAAAAGGTGAGTGAATTTTATTTTGTTCTCATTTTCTTGTAGTATTATGAAGAAATTGAGAATACTATACAACTCTAGTCTTTATGAGTGAACTTCTTGGTGAGGACTAATATGTTGATTAATTATTGTCCAGATGTTGTTGTTAAAGCTAGGAAAGTTGAAGTTTGCCTTCAACCCCTCTCTTATAAATTAAATCTGACCCTCCGACACCCTTTCCCTCTTGTGACGAGCTCTGGGATTCACACTCTGCAGGTTTGTGTACACTCTGTCTCTTCAACATCTCATGGTCATTAGTGGCAAGCCCACAACCTTGCCATAGCCCATAGGTAAGTTTATATTCCATAGTTGTGGTTCTACTAGTATGTGAATTTTCATTCACCTATCAGGTTCTTGCATGATTCTTCCTATTTAGGATTCTGGTGGAAAGTGAAAAGGCATGAAAGCCTTTTATGGGGCTTTTTTTAAAAAAAATGGAGTTTTTGAAGCATTGTTATTTTGTGCATTGATTGGAATTTCGTATGATTAAAAAAAAAAGAAAAAAAAAGAGAAATCAAATATGTTGGACTTTTAATTTTTTTGTGCTTCTTCATGAAAATTTTCTCCATCAAATTTTTTCTTTACCATCTATTCTATTCCAAAATCAGATATAAGATCATAATTCCTAGGTGAATTAATATTTAGTCTTTTAAAATAATGTGTATGCATTAAAATCATAATTGTTTATATACAAGTTATCTGATTAATTTCAATTGTTTTTGAATGTTTGGTAAAATACCATTATAACATTATTTGTTCATGTGTGGGCAACTCTTTTATTCTCAACGGGTTAAATTTAGTTCAGAATATTTGATAATGAGTCGGGTTCCGACAAAATTTTTGATTGTCTTTTAAAACAATGTGTATGCATTAACATCATATTTGTTTATATACAAGTTGTCTGATTAATTTCAATCATTTTTGAATTTTTGGTAAAATATCATTATATCATTATTTGTTCATGTGTAGGCACCTCTTTAATTCTCAATGGGTTGAAATTGGGTCAGAACATTTGCTATTGAGACGGGTTCCGACAAAAAAAATTGATATGTTTAATAAATGAGTTGAATTCCAGGTTGGGTGTATTTGTGTCAGGCTAGACTCGAACATGACCTAAAAACCAGAATTGACAGCTCTAACAAAAGACTTATTGAGATCATGACTATGACTCTCTTGAATAAACAACTATTTGAAATTATTTGAAATATTCTTTCATTTCCAATCTCTTTTTGTTGGCTTCATTTTTGGCTGAACTTAACACCATTGCCTCATCAACTAAATTCTTTTAAAAGGAAAGTGGATTCTCTTTGACATTAAAGGAAAGTGGATTCTCTTTGACTGCCCTTCAAACAATGTTGTATGCTATTTAGCTAAAATAACATTGATCAATATGCTAAATTCTCTTAAAAGCGACTGGAATTTAATGAATTCCAACATTATTTAACCCTCATCAGCTTTGAGATCAAGTAGAAGGAGTATGAGGGAAAGATCACAAAATTTCTCACTCAAACCCTTACAAAGAAGTCCAAAGCTTAGCAGTCATTCACATCTATCAGGTTGGATTGTTACTTATCTCACATGTGAGCAAAGTAACAAAATAAATCGAGCGACATTAAATTACGTCATTCAAAGGAATTCATGATCAGTGTTGGTCATGTCTTCTTGGATCTAATTCATTATATAATTAGGGTAGCAAAATCGTTGGAATCGACAACTGAGCCATTATATATGCTCTACCTGTTAAAGCCTAGGTAAAAAGTAATAAAAGTTAGAAAAACATATCATCCCCAAACATGCCATTAAAAAAAAAGAGTATCTGCTAGTACACAAGTTCAAGGGAACTGGTCTCTCTCCCCCCATCAGTTGATACTTCTCATCCCAACACCATTCCCAAATAGGTGAAAAATATCCTAGGCAAAGTCACCTACACAAGGTAGGGGGTGGATCACCTGGAGAGCTCAGTGGATCGCTGATTCAAGCACGTGAAGAAGTAGAAACAAAAGTAGTTCTCTTGGTAAGCACAGATGTTCGGAGAGCCCTTTGAGTCTGGCTAGATGAGTCACCTTGAACCTCCCATGTTCTAATTATACAAGGGGTTAGGCCGAGTCGAACATTGCAAAATGGTGTCGATGATAAGGCAAAGTATTACAAGCTCCATTCATTTATATTCTATATTTTATATATTTAAATTATTGTAATATTTTGGGAAATTATTACTCATTTTTTTTTTAAATGCATATGTTTCCAAGTTTATGCATTTTCTTTTACTCTATAGGAATGATGCCTTTGTTGCTTATGCTTAAGTTATTTGAAAAAACCAACTTGGCCATCTTCTAGCACTTCAAATCTATAGAGATGGTGCCATGACATTGAGCTCTCTATCAAGGAAAGGTCTTAGTCTTAGGGTCAAAGCTGAAACATGTTTTTAGTATCATCATTCCCTTCAATAGAGCCACATTGCTTATGTCTTGGTGTTGCGCTGTTGAGACTTTTATCATGGTTGTTCTCAAGCTTTAGGGTTGATATTATTTTGCTACCCACTAGCTGCACCATGCCTTTCGATAGTGCCATAGTTTTCAGTCTTGGAATTGAGACATTGAGATTTTTATATCAAAAATACTATTTTCAAAATAGGTGCTATAACACTTGCTATTAGATTCAAGGAATCATAAGTGGTGGCAGGATGCACATCCCTATTCTGAGGGTGGTTTGTAATTGGTTGATGAATAATTTAGTCGACTGACATGGAGCTGACAGGTCAATAGCACTATAACACCACATTAGTTGCATTATAGTGTTGTATTAATGAAAACACGCACTTTGGTACAAGTAAGATTAGACGATTCTTGATTGGAAGAGTGAATGACGACTGCAAACATGGTGTCACTACATAAGCAATGCCTCGACACTACATCTCCATAGCACCATTTAGTTGAAATAAAATGACAATGTCCTAGCCAAGGTGTGTTAGCATGGTGAGATTTAACATCATATGGTCAATTTGTGTGGCATTGACGCGTTAGTAGTGCTGTATATGGCTTCGAGGCATTAAACCCAAATTTTCTCTTATAAATATGATAGTTTTCTACCATCTTAGGGTTGGCTTTTGGGCTACTGATTTTTATCTTGAGGCTTCTAGTGAGTCTCCTTGAGTGTATGAGGGATTGAAGTGTACCCCCATTCTGTCTCAAGCCTTAGGACTTTTCATTGCCATTTGGAATTTCAATTTGTTGTCAAGGCAAGATATCAAATGATTATAATGATGCTAGAGTACGATTTAAGGATCGATTTGGGAATCAAGATTGGAGTTAGATTGAGCAAAGTTAGTTACATTATTATTAGAAATAGTTAAGTTAAAACATAGTTGTTAAAACATAGTTGAAATCATAATCATTATATTTATAATACCCTGGTGGGGCAAAATGATAATCATATATGGTCAGGGGTTCGAGGATTTTCTTCCCTAAATCTGAGACAACCAATCTAACAGAGGCAACCCCTATCGTACCCCGCGCTATCGGTTTTTGTGGTGGCATTCTTCTCTTTCTCTTCTAGTAGCGGTGGTTTCTCTAGCAAAATTTCCATCTCTGGCTGAGTAGGCTATAGACTTTGAACGGCTGCCTGAGCTGATACAATTTGGATCTGATTCAGTATCTTCTTGGATGATTTTTTCCAAACTGTACTCTATCTATCTTTTTTCTGAATGCTACTCTATCAGAGTGATTGCCTCGGCCGAAGTCATATTTACAGAACTTTTTTCAGGTTCTTTTAAATATTCTTTTGGGATTGTTATATTCCATTCCTTAAAATTTTTCTCGAGCCAATCCTTGAAAACGAAGCTTTCCTCTATAGTATGTTCAAGCATTCTGTGTTACGGGCAATAATTAGGCTGATCTTTCTTGTCAACCTTCTCAGGTTTCTTTGGATCTGACAATCTGAACTCAGACTTCTTCATTAGACTTCTGAATATTTTGGGCACAGCTTCATCTTTGAAGGAATATACTGCTTTCTTTTGTTTTGCAATGGCCAGACCCTTCTTATTTTTTATTCGATATGATCCTCCTTGATGCCAATGCTGGATAAACTGGCCATATTGTTGTGTTCCTTGTTGAGCATGTTGTGATGATGGCTGAGAACCTTCACGAGAATGTTCTGCCTGTATCTTCATTTGTTGCTTTCCCTTATCAACCGTTGCCACTGTCCTGGACTTCTTCTCGAATATTTGGGTTGTTCTAATCATTTCTGATTTCTCCTGAGAATTCATGTGTTTAACTTCCTCTTGTAGATTGCTAGCTTTGATGAGTAGCTTCTCGAAGGACTTGATGGTGAGTCCCTTAAGCATGAAAAGTCCCTTAAGCATGAAAGTAGCATGAAAGTTATTGGCCCATGGATTCTTTTGAGTAGGATCTCAATCGCATGATGTTTCTGTACCTGAGGTTCACACTTCATGCTAAGGTTTCTCAACCTCAAGATATAATCTACTAGAGTCTCCATAAGCTTTTGCCTTTCCACTATGAGATGTCCAATAGAAACGTGATGCTGCGCTCCGACAAATCTCTTTACAAACAACTATTCTAAGTCAATGAATGTATTAACTGATCCGTTAGGCAACTCGACATACCAATCAAACGCTATTCTTGATAAGCTGCTGACAAACTGACGGAAAAGCAAGGCTTCGTTACATCCAGTATTGCCACAACTGTCTCAGAAATGCGTTATGTGTTGTATGGTATTTCCAGTCTCGTCAAATATCTTAAAGTTCGGTGACACAGAACCCTTAGGGTAGGGTATGACATTAAACTCCTCCAGGTAGGGTATACCCTTTAAAATCAATGCAGCACCATTAGATTATATTGGGCTAAGGCCTCCCGAACTTGTTCGACCATTTGTTTAAATTCTTTTTCTGGTATGACGCTTGATGAAGAATCCTTCTTCTATTGATCATCTATGTTAGCTGAGGAAACTTCTCTCCTTTCATCAGTGATATGTACAATCTCTGGCTGATTGACTTCAGGAGAAGCTACCTGTTGTGCTTGAGCTGTCTATGAACTGTAGCCATGGCAGCCATGGAAATGGCCATCTCTTTCATCATTTTCTCCATTTGGCTTATTTGCTCATCCCTTAGTAGAATAGCCCTACGCAGATCATCTACGATGTTCCCTTTAAAGAGAGGTTGGGCGTCACGCCAGATGCAGCGACTCTGGTTTCGATGACATGAATATCCATGAAGTCTTCATCGAGATAGTCGTTAAAGTCAAAATCTTCATCATCGTCATCAACAGAAACCCCGTGTTCTTGGGCTAACTCATAAATCTATTTCTTGAGCTTCTCAACCTTTTCTTAAATTATTGATTCTTGTATCATCTTGAGGTCTGGGGCACTAAGTTGAACTTCCTCCATTTGTTCATCCAACTCGGTAGCAATAGTTGCGATGATGTCGGATACTTTGGACCCTTGCTTCATTTCATGATTCTGCCCTACGGGCTCACTGGACCTTATTGGTACTGCAACCTTAGGTACCCATACTTTTTTTTTGATGGTGATGTCTTGAGATGGGGCGACTTAGTAAAGGCATCAGTACGTCAGAGAGAGGCATGATTCCCATGGTGCGGACCAGATATAGTACTAGGTAACTTCTTCATCTTTTCCTTCAGAACTTTAGAGACATTCTTATAAATGGTAACTGGTATAACTCTCGGACCCAGATATGACTTAACAAGTCAACGTGCAGCTCTTGGAGCAGCCACAGTAGAATCGGTGGTGATGATGGTAGCATCAATTTTGCTTCCCACGCGAAACCTGACGGAGATGCAAGCAGGTAAAGTTTCAGTTGATCTTTAAGATCGTCTGGCAGATCTGACATCTCTTAGAATTTCTTTCTTCATGCAAGGGGATACTGCACATTCTACTCGTTTAAGTAATTCACTGACTGAACAAACCTCTTTGGTAGCTAGTCTCTGGAAAACTGTATTGAGTAGGGTAATAGGAGTGGGCTTCTTCCTCTCCTCACCATGTCCATGAGGGAACAGTAAAGTAGCAACAATCTTCTGGATAGTTTCGTACCCATTGGTATCCATTAAGGGATGAAACCTACTCCCTTGCAGAAGCGGATATGTTTCTGACAATCCTAGTTCCTCGTGGTGAGGAATTTCATCAACAGACATTTCTTCAGAAATCTGGGCTTTAGCAGCCCTCCGGACCTTTCGGTTGCGGTTTCTTCTTTATGAACGAGTTAATGACGTAATTCTCGGACTCCATCCAATTTCAAATACTGATGGCGGGCTGGTGAATCCTTTGATTGTATCTTCAATGACATGACCTCTTTTCCCTTAGCGGAAAGGGGAAAAACACGCTTAGTAGGTGTCATGGTGGCAGTAGACTTTATCTTCTTGTAAGAAGGGAAATCCTGAGGACGGTTCAAGCTGAACTCAACTGACAGCTCCTTAACTTCCGGAGTGGAAACTTTCATTATGACAAAGGGAGCCTTTCCAAGCAAGACTTCAAGTTCATCGAATCTGGCTCCAAACTAGATGGTGGAGGCGACATTGCGAGCATCACGGGTCTTCAACAGGCTGCACGAGAAAGTGAGCTTAGGGACTGCCATTGTAGTAGCTTCAAAAGGAAAGATCTAGGGTTAATTATTTGGCCAATATCTTGTAATTCTAGTGCGAGCACTAAAAATTAACAAAGGTCAATCTATAGACTAGGCAATTCTTTTTTTTTAATTTTAGTTTGTGAAAAATATTCCAGAATTTAGTAAAAGTAACTTTGAAAATAGGAGAATTTAAATAATTATATAAGGAAGGTTCAACGAGCAAGTGCAACATGACACAATTCGATTTAATTTGCAAAATAATAAACTAAACTCAAAAGGGAACAAAAGGAAAGTAAAGTTTAGAACCCAGTGCGGGATTAACTTCACAACACATATAGCTCGGGCGGAACTAGTCCATCAACACTCTTATTGGAGGTCCGACCCCACACAAATATTAAAAGTCCTAATGAAATCCTAAACCTCTCTGTTCAAAGATGGTTGAATAGACAGTCCTGAAGTCCAAAAGAGTTTACCGTACTTATTAAAGAAAGAAATGGGTGAAGTATGCCAAGGAAAGAAGGGCAATCTGGTTCATAAGAGGCATGGACACATTATCGATATATGAAGACAATATTCCCTAATTTAAATGAAGAGAGAAAGTAGTCTCCAACGGAGTCGCCAGAAGCTGTAGAAAAATATGAAATCAAATCGATCTCATATTTTTCATAGTTTAAATGAAAGATCACTGCACATTAAGCAATGTGTCCTTCTCGAAAGATGGACACATGGCTTGATGGTGAGGCTCAATCAAATAAATTAAGAAATATATGAAATTCATTTGGCCCATGAAACCATTTTATTATAAGCCCACAAGTTCTCCTACTTAATATGAAAAATTAAATAGGTAGTATATTAAGCCGGGTTCTTGAAAGTTTTCTATAAAGGCAAGCCCTTATAGTTAATTACATCTTAGATAATTGAATCTAAAAATAAATGATCTCGATAAAAATCAGGGGATATTATCTTCAAGGAGTTCAAAAGAATAGAACTTTTCAACGAGATCAGACAAAGAGGTGTGAAATGGGAATGACTTGAATTTGGAACATATTGTAGAATCCGAAGGAAGAGAGACTAGGGGATGCCACAGATCTTGAGGAGAACCTCAGTGAATTCCCAAGCTATCTTATGGCTTGATTTCAATTTATAGGAGAAATATCTGAATGTTTCATCTTGTCAATTTTATTAATAATTAGGGCTTACATACGTATGAAACGATCACACAAATAGATTGGAAGACGTGAGGATTTAGGTCGTGACAAATGATAACCTCAAAATCCTAAAATACGTTAGGGTTTATATTGTATAGCAATGTAGCTGAGCTATACAAAAGCCTAAAGATAAGTTGAGGATTTATGTTGCACTAGGCGGACAACCTTGAAGTCCTATAGCTTGTTGTTTAATTCTAAAAAATGGCTTAGCTGGTGTAGACATATTTTACTGTTAAAGATGGTCATGCTGCCCACAATGCTAGCTCCAAGCTCCTCAAGCTCCTCGCTCCTCATTGTGGCGAGTTTAAGTTTTCTAATGTGTCAAGTCATGATGTCAAATCAAGTGTTTCCTAAGGTTATATTTATTTAAATATTATGGGAAATGTTAAAGTTGATTAGAGCGACACCAGTTAGGATCCTACGATTCTCTTGTTCTGACACCACTATTTTTCTTTGGATTCACTTAGTCCAAATTAATTTACTAACCATACTTTCATTTAGATCATGGGAAATCTCATTAGCAACTGTAGGTTACTGATGCGCAGAAACTTGAGATTAAATTAATAATAAATATGCAATGTAACCCAAAAAATAATGTAATTTTAATGAAAGTAATTTATCTTTAAAACCTCTTTTAAACTCCCAATTCCCTTCTACATATAACGCAAGTATATGTATCATTCACGTAATACATGACTCTAATGGAGTCCTAGATATCGATCCCACAGGAAAACTAAAATATATATAAGCTAGCTATTAATATTCTATTCATAAATAAAAATAAAAATAAAAATAAAGTAAAGTACGAGAAGTTAAACTTCAAGTGAAATGGTACTAAATATGCAGATGTGCGACTATAACAGTTAAGTTAAACTAGATGCTAAACTTTCAAAAGTAAAATTGCTGAAATAAAACAAAGGTTTTTGTTGATGAAAAGTTCAAGTATGAGAAAACACCCTTCCCCTTTACAATGAAAATATGGCTTGTGAATAAATTGAATTCATTTAAAAAATATATTTAAAAACTATTTTGTGCTAAATAGGAGCTATCCTATTCTCTGCTATCTTCCGAGTGCTGCGCTATAAAAACATTGACTAATCCAGAGTTTGATCCCTAATTTCGTGGTTAGGCTGGGAGGATACTGGTTGTCACTCCAAAGCTCCCACTACTCCCTCACCTAAGGGCTAGCATGCTAGCATTAGTTTCCAATTATCTAAGCCAAATTGGGGATTCTAATCTATCACCTTAAAATCTTCCAATTCTACATCCAACAAAGTATATTTCTCTATTTGTTTGCACCAAATCCCATGGATGACATACTCTCCCATGAAATCAAATATGATTCTCCCTTTGTTGTAAAAATCATATCCCTTTTTTAGAAAATATGTTTCTCAACACATTTTAACAATTCAATTGGTCAGACTGAAAGGTAAATGAAGATCAAAGTTCAAATCATCACAAGTTATTGACATATAAAACCATAGAAAACAAAATCAATTCTTCACAAAATCATTTCTTCAAAGTAGGATGAAGGATTAAGATAACTACTAAGAATTCATGAAATGGATACGATAAAACACAGACTTCATATATAAAAATAAGTTTACAATTAAAAGAAATGAAAAGTACAACTTAACTCGCAATCCTTCCCAAGAAAATCCTTAGAAGTTTTCTCCAAGCCTTTCTCTCTTTATAATCACTCTCAATTCTCTCTTAAAAGTGTAATGAAGAAGAAATATGTCACTTTCCCTCTCCTCTTACAACTACAGAAGACAATCTCCAAGCCCTTGACTTTCTCTCTCTATCTCTCCCTCTTGGCTCTCATGCCACCTATCTTTTTTCGCCCCCCTCTTGAATTTTTTCTCCAACTTGATTTTTATTTTGGGCTGCCTCCTCTAAAAAGAATTTTAATTTCCCTCCAAAATTTAAAATTCAATCCTTTGAATTCGAAAGATGTGCCTCTTTGATCGAAGAGTCAAATCCCTTCAAATTAGAACCTTCTAAAGTGTCTAGATGTGTTGAATCACTCCATGGGGTGATTAGAACAAAGTCCTACTGAAAATTCACACAAATTCATCTCCAACAGCCTTAATTTGAAAATGTCGCATCTAGCGCATCATGCGCCAACGCTCTGGATTTTGGCGCATCTTGCGCCAATCCCAAAATGAGTGTTTTTGCTCCAAATTTTGCTCTTTTTGCCATTGTTGTTCTAAATGCCTAAAAATAGTATACCTGCAACAAAAAACATAAAAATAGATTTTTTTAAAGTGCAATATCACTAAAAATAGGCATAAAAGGGGTACTTAAAACAATATATTATTTTTGTGTATCAAAATCCCCCGAACTTAGTGACACTTTTATTACATAAGAGCATATGAATTTAGGATAGAGATTAATTTATCACTTCTATACTTTAGTTCAATAAATAGAATAACAAAAATTAAGAAAAACCTTTAATAACTTAGGTTCAAACTCCAAGTCTAGGAATATCTAGTAATCAAATTTAAAATTTCTGAATCTCTATTCATTTCAAGAAAAATTGTAATTTATCATTCTAAGGACATTTAGAACATTCATATAAAAAAGAACTTCATGAAAACCTTACTAGGAATGTTGCTAATACTTCAATACAAGTTTAGAAAGTGTAATAAAGCTCATTCCTTAAGTTGATTCAAGTGAAGCCAATTTTTAATTAAGCATCTCCTCAAGCTTCTCCTCACCCTTTTTCTTTTCTTTTCTTTTTCTTTCTCTCTTTTTTTTTCTTTTAGGATCTTTTTAATCCCTTTTTTCTTCTTTTTCTTTTTCCTTTTTTAGGTGAGTATTACTATATCTGGATAGCCTTTAATAATTTTGAACTTCACTATCCTCTTCTTAAAGTTAAAACTCCACACCTCTCCTCACTTAATAAAGTCATACTAGTTTATTATTTTTTATAAAGCCTTATTCCTTTCTTTTTATATGAAACTCTAAAAATTCTTAACACCTATCATACCAAATATCTTTAGCTTTAGAATTAACCTTTATTATTAAAAACCTTTTACCTAAATTTACTATAATATTTATAAACATAAGTATAGTCATTTAAAGTTAAATCTTAATATCCCAGGTCATGTTAAATTAATTTGGAAAAATATAGTTACTTAAGGAAAAATAAAATTTAGATTTCTCCATTTCAAAAGAAATTTTTCTTTCCCCCCAAATTTAAATTTTTAAATGATTTTTCTTAAAAAATATTTTAGTACAAAATTTTAGTTGGTGAAAGAAAACAGTAAAAATATAAAAACAAAAACTAACCTGTAAAAGATTTCTAATAATGAAATTGGTTCTGTATACTGTAGGTACTAACTGTAAAATTACATATAAGCTTTTAAACATTAAATAAAACATAAAATATTCTAAAGAATTTGCTGGGAATTAAAACAGAAAGATTAAAATTGAAAACCAAAAACTGAAAATAATAAACATTCAACATGCTCAAACTGAAAATTCTAAAACTAAAACTGAAAAGTAAAAAGTCTACTATTACTATTACAAATTACAGGTCCACAACACAACATAAAAATCTTAAATCCAACAAGTTTCAAATAAAAGTGCAACACAGTACGAACAAATGTACAAACAACACATAATATCAAATCAAACTTAAACTAAACTATCATTTATTATCTCCTTCCTCACCATTTTCATCATCATCATCATCTTCTTCTCTTACCTCATCATCTTGCTCACGAATGGGAGCATAGGGAACAAAGTTGGGGCAAGCAGGAAAGTTCACATTAGGTTAGCCCATGAAGTGTCTAACTATAGCATTTTGAAAATCTATATCATGCTGAACTCTCCTTTGCTGATATTCATCATTATATGCAATCCTTGCTTTTGTCTCTCCCAATATGAGTCTGTATATTAATGATATCATATTATTGAATCATGAGCTGGTCCATAATAACTTCCAATGATGCAGAACTAGAAGTAGATGCCTCTGCAGCAGATGTAGAGGGCCTATCCCTTCTTCCACTTCTAGACTCAACAAACAATTCTACTCTTTGAATCATGTGCCTCCCAATTGGATTATGAGGCTGTAATCTCTCTTCATTTCTATGGGATTCAACTCCTGATTTTTCACATAAAGTGAAAATCTGGGCAGGATATCCCAAGCCTCCAACAGTAGCACTATCAACAATACTGCAAGTGTGATGAACTATAAGAGCACCAAGATTTATTTTCTTCATGTTCTGAATGCAATAGTTCAACACAACTCAATTCTTTGTAACATCAGCAAGATGTTTTGTAGGTAAAAGTCTTGCAGAGATGAAGTGATGCCATACTTTGGACTGAATCGTCAACATGAAAGCAGGGAAGTTAACTATTTTGTTATTCTTTATCTTCCACTCCCCCTCTTCCATCAGACAGAAAGGCAACGAATTCTTCCAGTGATGAATCATTAATAACAAAACTGACATATTTATCATGGAAGACATTCCTCAGCCCATATAACACATTAATCCTTTCAGAGGTAAACTCAACTTACATACCTCTCACCAAAATATGATCTTCCGTAGTGAACCTAAGGTTGGTGTAAAACTCCTGAACCATTAGGACGATCACTACAATAATGAAGTAGCAGAATCACTCCCAATTTCTGACGATAATTAACCTTTCAACCTCACCTCCTGGGTTCACAAATGCCCTTTCCCGGATCAATCTACGGGTCTCAATTTGTGTATTGTAATAGTGTTGGGCCTTGAAATTAATGAACTTTTGAGCATCATATTCACCCAACGTTCTTCCTCTTTTTGTGCGGGGACCCATCAGAGATTCTACAAAACTCCAAATAAATTCCAAATAAATTACTAAGTCACAAATCTAACTCCCGAAGCAAGATTATTTGGTAAGAAAATTTTCACCATGAGTTTTCTTCAAGCTTTTTTGAGTTTTCTTCTTTTCACCATGAGTTTTCTTCAAGCTTTTTCATAAAAAATCCCATTTTTTGGATCTTCCAAAATCCCTGGTGAAAAAAAAAAAAATAAATAAATTAAAGTGAAGCTCTTACCAAGATAAGTTGAAATATATGATTTTTGGCCTCCAAATCCTTCTCCTTAGCTCGCAATGTGATGCCCTAGACTAAAGGTTGGAGGTGTAAGACGACCAAGCGGCAAAAATGGCGGTTTTCATGCAATTTCAGGGGTTTTTAGCCAATCTGGCATGTTCAGATCTTTGACGCATCATGCGCCAAGGCTCTGTAAGTTAGCGCGTCATGACCAGAGCGTATTTTTGTGAGATCTCTGTTTCTGTGGAAATCTGCTCCGTACCGCTTTACGTCAACCTTTATTTGACTCAAATAAACCTTTCTAAGTATAATTAAACATCAAACTAACCCAAAATTTTTACAAACAACACAAAACTCATATTTATATACGAAATTCGCGTTATTACAAACTAACATTTTTCAAGGCAACACATAACTAATTCAGTGTTCTAAAGCAAACCAACGTTGTAACACTGAAATCTAAACATCAAAATTCAAAGAAATAAAAAAAGATAGTGAAACAATAGAAAGTAAATGTAATCTAACATAACAAACTAAAACAAACAATACTAAACCAAACATTCCATGCTTAACTCAACTTTAAATATCTTCTTCACTCTCGTCGTCCTCTATATTTCCCATAGACTGGTAGTGCACATACAGATTGTAGAAGGGCCTAAATGGAAATTCATCAGTTGAATTTTCCTCCTCAATCCACACATGCTTCTTAAACATACATACCAAACCATCTTCAATACACCCTGTATGTTCAAAATGTTCCTTGAGACTCCAATTTAGGTGATCCAGTATTTTAGAAATATTCTCAATTGCATGCATAAGATTATGTACCTCTTTCTCTATCTTCTTGATTCTCTTCAAAAGTGCACTCGAGTTGTAATAAGACTGAATAAGTGATGAATTCTGGGATCCTTGATCCATTAGTACATTCATATCATTTTCATCTCCCATTCCAATGCAACTGCAGTAGAATTCAAGATCCATCGACTTCCAAGGCAGTAGTACTTTGTCCCAACTTTCATAAGGTACTTACGATTAACTGCAGAGTTGGAAAATAGTAGATGGATGTCTCAATCCAATTGTAGATCCATTCATGATCAAACCCAAAATTGATTTTACAATTATGTCTCCAATATCAACATATTTTCCAGTTTGAATACAGTAGTTCAAGATAACGTTCAAGATAACACTCTCCTTAGCGATAACACTCTCCTTAGCGACCTTACTAATTTTCATAGTAGGTAGTAAAAATGAAGAAATGCCATGCCTTTGTGCCTTTGAAGTACGATTTAATAATGATGCAGAAAAACTCACATTCCCATCATCTCGGGCTTCCCAATTAGCATCTTCATATGTAAAGTAACGGTAGAGTTCATCCATGTTATCTCTTGTAGGGTTAAAATTTGTATAGTGGCAGACAGACACAAGATCGACACATTCTCAATCATAAAAATTTTGTTGATTCTCGAAGGAGTGAACTACACAAACCTGCCTCGCACGTAGATCATTCCTTGGTTGATCCCATGAAGATATGCCTAAAATTCTTTCACCACAGGGATGACTACAGCGGTAGTAATGTAGCAAAGTACTTCCCAACACCTCTGAGCAATAACTTCCACGACTCGAGTATTCGGGGTGTTGAATCCTTGATTCACAAATCCCCTCTCTTTAATAAGCCTCTTCTTCATTATAACTTGATCATGCAACTTTCGTGCATCAAAAATGATCTTTCTTCGGTTGAAAATTTAAAATCTAGCGGATTTTCTAGAGTGGGAAGCCATATGAATTGAAAAGTCGTGACTCTTCCCTTGTTTCCACCCTAAAATATGTCTTGGAGTCAGTTTTTAGGAGTTATTTGAAGGTGTCCCTGCCAAAAACTGCCAAAAACCATCTTTTGAAACATTTTTAAGTCAATTTTGTCTCTGCGGCGCATCATGCGCCAGCTCTCTGGAATTCGACGTATAATGCGTCGGTTCAAAAATTTTGGCTGTTTCAATTTTGATCAAATAAATTCTCAGTCTTTTCACAACATTAGGCAAAAAAAGTTCTTTCTAAACATTTTTCTCAAATACACGGATTACTTAAAGACATAAACACAAACATACATATAAGATTTTAAACAAAAACTTAACAAACAAAGTAAATGACGAAACATATGGGTTGCCTCCCACAAAACGCTTGGTTTAATGTCGTCACCCCGACATTCCCAGTCTCATTTTGGGTGATCCAACATGATAGTATTTTTAGTATTTAGTTTTTGACCATTAAAATAAGGTTTCAATATGTGCCCATTCACTTTAAATACATTCACTTTAAATATTCTTCATCAAGTTTTGGGATCTTCAATATTGACTGCTCCATAGGGATAAACTTTTATAACTCTGAATGACCCTTTCCACCTATACTTTAATTTTTCAGAAAATAATTTCAATCTTGTATTATATAATGAAATTTCCTGTCCAGGTTCAAATTCTCTTTTTTACTATCTTCTGATCACGCCATTCTTTCATTTTTTCTTTATAAATCGCCGCATTATTGTAAGATTCATTCCTAATTTATTCAATCTCATTCAATTACAATAATCTTTTCTCACCAGCTTCTTTTAAATTGAAATTAAATTCTTTTATCACCCAGTAAGCTTTATGTTCCAGTTCAACTGGCAAGTGACAAGTCTTCCCAAAAATTAATCTATATGGGGCATTCCTATGGGTAGCTAGGTGTCTTATAAGCTGTTCTATAAGCTGTTCTGTATGCCCATAATGTAATATCTAATCTAATAGACCAATCCATTTTGTTAGGATTAATACTCTTTTCCAAAATTCTTTTAATTTCTTGATTAGATACTTCCGCTAAATCATTAGTCTGGGGATGATAAGCAGTTGCAATTTTATGTAATATATTATTTTTTTCACAAATCTTGCAACTGTTGCATTTCTAAAATGAGATCCTTCATCAGTAATGATTACTCTTGACATTCCATATCTTGTAAAAATACTTTTAATTAAAAATTTTGAAACACTTCGAGTATCACATCTATGTAAAGCGGATGAATTGTCCCATAAAATCTAATCCCCACGAATCAAAAACTCAATTTCTAAATTAAAATTTAGAGGCATTTCATTTCTTCTAGAAATATTACTTACTCTCTGACACCGATCACATGTTTTTATATATATATTTACATCTCTAAATAGAGTAGGCCATTAAAGTCTAGATTGTAAAATTTTTCGAGCAGTTCAGTCATTACCAAAATGTCCTCCAAATTCAAGATCATGGCATTTTTGCATAATCTCATGAATTTCTTTATAAGGCATACATCATCTTATAATTAAATCTTTACATTGTTTATACAAATGAGGATCACCCCAAAAATAAGATTTTACATCATAAATGAATTTTTTTTCCTGTTGTTTTGTCAGTTCATATGGTAAAATACCACTAATAATATAATTCACAATATTAGTATACCAAGGTATTTCCCATCCTTTTACAACATAAAGTTGTTCATCAAAAAAGTAGCTTTAATCTCTCTCTCTTGATCAAGTATTTATTTTTGTTCTAACCTCAATAGATGATCAAATATTTGATTACTAGTCCCTTTCTTATTGACTACTACAAAATCAAACCCTTGCATCATAAGTATCCATTTAATTATTCTTGGTTTTGCATCCTTCTTTTGCATCAAATATTTAATAGCAGAATGGTCAGTATGCATAACCTAGTTAGTTCCAATCAAATATGATCTAAACTTATCAAAAGCATACACAATGGAATAACTCTCTTTCAGTGGTGGTATAGTTAATCTGAGCATCATTAAGAGTCATACTAGCATAATATATGACCTTGAAAATCTTATCATATTTCTGCCCTAAAACAGCTCCAATTGCATAATCACTAGCATCACACATTAATTCAAAAGATTTCTCCCAGTCCGGTGAAAAATGTATAAGAGCAGTGATCAATTTTTCCTCTAATGTTTCAAAGGCTTAAGGCAATTTTGGTTAAAGTGAAACTTTGCATCTTTTTTCTAGAAGTTGGCATAAAGGCTTAGCAATTTTTGAAAAATCTTTGATATATCTCCTGTAGAATCCAACATGTCCTAAAAGGCTCATAACTCCTCTTATAATAGTAGGTGGAGGTAGGTTCGATGTAACCTAAATTTTTGCAGGATCTACTTCCATGCCATTTTCTGAAATTTTATGTCCAAGAACAATTCCTCCTGCAACCGTAAACTGACATTTATCCCAGTTTAAAATGAGATTACTCTTTTCACAACGTTCCAGAACTTTCTGCAATTGATTTAGACATATTTCAAAGGAATTTCTGAATACAAAAAAAGCGTTCATAAAAACTTCAATCATTTTTTCAATCAAATCACTGAAAATTGACATCATACATCTTTATAATGTTGCAGGTGTGTTACATAATCCAAAAGGCATTCGCTGGAAAGAAAAAATAAAGAAAAAAGTTCCATAAGGACTAGTAAATATTGTTTTCTCTTGATCCTCAGGGGCAATAAGTATTTGGTGATAACCGGTAATTGACATGATACATCTTTGAAATATTGCAGGTGCATTACATAATCCAAAGGGTATTTGCATAAAAGCAAATGTTCTATAAGGACTAGTAAATGTTGTTTTCTCTTGATCTTCTGGAGGAACAGGTATTTGATAATAACGGAATATCCATTTAGAAAATAAAAATATTTTTGCCCAGCCAATCTATCCAACATCAGGTCCAAAAAGGGTAAAGGAAAATGATCCTTCTGGGTGGCAGAATTTAATTTTCTATAATCTATGCAGATTCACCATCCAGTGACTTGCCTTGTTCATATTAGTTCATTATGCTCATTTGTCACTACAGTTACACCTCCTTTCTTCGGAAAACAATGATTGGACTCACCCAAGTATTGTCTGAAATAGGATATATTATTCTTGCATCTAATCATTTTATAATTTCTTTCTTAACCACTTCTTTCATCATAGGATTCAATCTCCTTTGAGGATCAGTTCTTAGTTCTTGGTTTATGTTGATCTGATCTTCCAATAAAATTATATATATACAGATTGAAGGACTGATTCCTTTAATATCAACTAATGTCCATCCAAAGACTTTCTTAAATTTTTTTAAAGTTTCTAACAACTCTTGTTCTTGCACATTAGTTAGTTCTGAGGATATTATGACAAGTAGTGTAGATAAATCTCCTAAGAATGCATACTTCAAATGTGTAGGAAGTGTTTTCAATTCTATTTTATGAGGTTTCTTAATATATGAAATCAAATTATTGTCATTTTTTGTAGGATCTAACATTTCAAATTTTTTCCTGAACATATTTCAGTTCTTCCGTACTCACTTCCATTGACTCATCTTGGATTTTATCCTCATCTTGATATTTCATATATTCCTTTTCAAATTCTCTTTCATATGTCTATTTGAAATATTCATGGCTTAAATACTCATTAATATCCATTCTGAAGCATTCAATCTCTTGTTCTTTTGCAGGGTATCTCATTGATTTTGTAATATTAAATGTAACCTCTTGATCACTAACTCTCATAGTTAGTTCTCCTTTTTGCACATCTATCAAAGCTCTTCCAGTGGCTAAGAATGGTGTTCCTAAAAGAATAGGAATTTCTTTATCTTCCTCCATATCTAATACAATAAAGTATAGAGGAAAGATAAATTTATCAACCTTTACTAAAACATCTTCTATAACTCCTTTAGGATAGGTAATCAAATGATCAGCTGACTGAAGAGTTACAGTTGTAGGTGAAATTTATTGGTGAAATATTTCCTAAGCCCAACCTTCTGAAAATTGATAATGGCATAAGATTAATACTAGCTCCTAAATCACATAAAGTTTTTTCCATAAAATTGCTTGCCAATAGCACATGGAATTGTAAAACTTTCAAGATCTTTAAGTTTTTCAGAATGCTTCTTCTGATTATAGCACTACACTCTTTACTGAGTGCAACAATCTCATTATCTACAAACTTCCTTTTCTTATTAAGTATATCCTTCATGAACTTCACATAGTTTAACATTTGTTCCAAAGCTTCAATAAATGGAATGTTTATCGTCAATTTCTTCAAAATTTCCAAAAAAAATTGAAAATTAATTATCTCTACACTTCTGCTTCAATATTTGAGGAAATGGAGGTCGTGGTCTTTCTATAGTGATTTTCATTTGTTTAATAGGTCTTTCGACTCACAATGAAAATCTTCACCAGAATTTTCATTTTCCACCTCATCTTTTTCTATTTCAACTTCTCGTTGAACTTTTTATTCTAATTATTTTCCATTTCTTAGTTGAATAGCTATAATTTGCTCCTTGATCTGATCTTTAGGATTTACTTCAGCATTACTAGGCAATGTTCCTGGAAGTTTATTGCTAAGTGCAGTAGAAATACATCCCAATTGATTTTTCATGTTTCTGATTGCAATATCAATTCTTCCAGTGATAACTTTTTCTCCTTACTTTGCAAACTATTAAATCTTGGGGTGTAATAAGGTTTATAAGCTTGGTTTCCTTGATTTTTGGAGCTTCCCACTGGGTTCGCAACATTGTTTACCCATTGTGGATTTACAACATTTGAGTTATTGTTACTCCAACTAAATTTTAGATGAATCTTCCAACCAAGATTATAATAATTGGCATAAGGATTATTAGAATAATTGTTTATTGCATTTAAAGTCTCATAAGAAGATTGAGATTCTATCATTTATCCAAATGAGTTCTCCTCAAGCACATGTGTTGTTCGAGAATAATTCATTCCATATTGATCTATGTTCTTCGATCTAACAGCTATTTGAGCAGCTAATATAGATATTGCATCAGAATCATGAATACTAGCTACTCTTTTTGGATTTACTCTTTCTGAGGGTCATTGAAAATTATTAGTAGCTATCGCTTCAATTAATGATTATGCTTCATCTAATGGTTTTGACATTAATGATCCACCAACATCGGCGTAAATTATTGATTTAAGAGATCCAACCAATCCATTACAAAAAAGTTTGAATTATTAACCAATCTGGCAATGCATGGTGTGGACACTTCCTAAGGAGATCTTTAAATATTTCCTAGGCTTCATAAATTGATTCCCCTTCAAACTGAAAAAAAGATGTAATATCATTTCTAAGCTTAACAGTTTTTGAAGGTGAGAAATATTTAGATAAAAGTTTTTGTGATAAATCTCCCCAAGTTCTGATAGATCTAGGTGCTGATGAGTTTAACCACATCTTAGCTTTATCCCTTAGTAAAAAAGGAAAATTCTAAGTCTGACAGCATCATTTGACACTCCATCATATTTAAATGTAGCACACAATTCTAGAAAATAAGAAAAACGTAAATTGAGATCTTCAGTTGGTGTTCCCCCAAGCTGATTGTCTTGCACCATTTGGATAATAGCAGGTTTAAGGTTAAATGAATTGGCAGCCACAATAGGATTTTGTATACTCAAATGAATTTTATCTGCTGCAGGATTAACATATTCCCTTAAAGGTCTCTGATGATGTTTAGTTTCATTTTCAACATTACTTAAGTTGGAAGCCATTTTGCTGGAATGATTTTTCTCTTTTTATTATTTTTAAATTTTTCTAATAGTTCTTTCTAATTCAAAATCGTAAGGTACTAAGTTTTTATATCTTATACTACACATAAACAAAATGAAAAAAATAATTAAAAAAAAGCAACACTCTTAAACAAGAAAATGTTCAAATTAAACTACAAATACTCTTTTTTATATTTTTAAAATAAATTAAAATAATTAATACTTTCCGTTACTTCCTCGATAGCGACGCAAAAAACTTGATGCACGGAAACTTGAGATTAAATTAATAATAAATATGCAATGTAACCCAAATAATAATGTAACTTTAAAGAAAATAATTTATCTTTAAAACCTATTTTAAACTCCTAATTCCCTTCTACATATAACGCAAGTATATGTATCGTTAAAGTAATACAGGGCTCTAATGGAGTCTCAGATATCGTAACTATAGGGAAGCTGGAAATATATATAACCTAGCTATTAATATTCTATTCTTAAATTAAAATAAAAATAAAAACAAAGTAAAGTATGATGTTTGAAGTTAAACTACTCAAGTGAAATGGTAATAAATATGCAGATGTATGACTAAAACATTTAATTTAAACTAGATGCTAAACTTTCAAAAGTAAAATTGCTGAAATAAAATAAAGACTTTTGTTGATGAAAGTTCAAGTATGAGAAAACACCCTTCCCCTTTACAATAAAAATATGGCTTGTGAAGAATTTCAAATCATTTAAAAAATATATTTAAAAACTGTTTTGTGCCAAATAGGAGCAATCCTATTCTCTACCCTCTTCTGAGCACTATAAAGAACATTGATTAATCCAGAGTTTGGTTCATAATTCCGTGGTTAGGATGGGAGGATAATGGAAGGACGCCGGCTATCACTCCAGAGCTCCCACTACTCCCTCACCTGAGGGCTAACTTGCTTGCTTTAGTTTCCAATCAACTGAATCAAATTGAGGATTCTAATCTGTCACCTTAAAATCATCCAATTCAACATCCAATGAGGTATATTTCCCTATTTATTTGCACCCAATCTCATGGATGACATACTCTCCCATGAAATTAAATGTGATTCTCCCTTTGTTGTAGAAACCATATCCCCTTTTTAGAATATATTTTTCTCAACATATTTTAACAATTCAATTGGCCAGATTGAAAAGTAAATGAAGATCGGAGTTCAAATCATCACAAATTATTGACATTCAAATTATTAATCATCACAAATTATTGACATTTAAAACTGTAGAAAAAAAATCAATTCTTCACAAAAACATTTTTTGAAAGTAGGGAGAAGGGTAAAGAAGACTACTCAGAATTTATTAGAAGGATATGATAAAACACGGACTTCATATACAAAAATAAGTTTAAAAACTAAAGAAATGAAAAATACAACTTATCTCACAATCCTTCCCAAGAAAATACTTAGAAGTTCTCTCCAAGCTTTTCTTTTTTTTTTTTCAAGCACTCTCAATTCTTTCCTAGAATTGTAATAAAGAAGAAATGTCTCACCTTCCCTCTATTCATATAACCCTAGAAGGCAATCTCCAAGTCCTTGATTTTCTCTCACTATCTCTCCCTCTTGGTTCTCACGCCACCTATCTTTTTTCGCCCCCCTCTTGAAGTTCTTCTCCAACTTGATTTTTATTTTTGGCCACCTCCTTTGAAAAGAATTTCAATTTCCCTCCAAAATTCAAAAGTCAAACCTTTGAATTCAAAAGATGTGTCTCTTTGATCCAAGAGTCAAATCCCTTCAAATTAGAACCTTACAAAGTGTTTAGATGCATTTAATCACTCCATATTTGTTCCTAAACCTTCATCTACTCATAATGAACATATCTATATGACTTATATGATATGAAATACAACAAATAATTATGGAGAATCAAAATAGTCTTATATTATGGTTGAGGTTCAATACTTTTGTCTGAGAGGGGAGGCCTTAATCAGATGGTTGTGGTAGCTTCAAATGAACACAACAAACCTTCAGATGAAGTCCTAAGCCCTGGTGAATTGTCTAGATATGAATTCAATAAAATTAAATTTTAGGTGTTGGTTTAGAGCTATGTTGGAGGCTTTTTAGGATGGGGCTTTTGTGGGGAACCAACTCCTCTCACTGTGGGGATGATGTGTGCACATTTAATTGAAGTTTGGTGGACTGAGGAGGTGTGGAGAAGTCTATCCTGGTTTGAGCTAAAATTTTGAGCTCAAAATTGGGCTCTCACAGGGAGAACCAGAGGGGGAAAATGGTGGGCTTGAGTGGAGAAGTTCTTGGAGAGTCTATAGTGAGATTTTGGTAGAGTTTCCCAAAGGATTTTGATCATCTCACCTTTAGCCATGAAGGGGATTGTTTAAATAGAGGAGTTTGGAGTGTAGCTCAGAGCTTCAATTTGGGTTCAATTAATTGCTTATGTGGAGGGCTGAAATGTGCCAAAGCCAATTGGAGCTGGCCATCTTGGATGGGTGTAATTGGGTTTGAATTTGAGCAAGGCGGCTCTCCATTTTGGGTTTTCCAGTGATTAGGGTGGCTTTGGGGGTAAAAGGCTAAGTTTGGTATTTTGGTGAAAGTGGGGTGCCAACCACCCTATTTGAGCCATGGACCAATGAAATCTCCATTTGGGCCATTTATTTACTAGTCTTGGCTAGACCCTAGCCTAGGGCTAGTGGGTCTTAGGGACCATCTGCATAAGTCTCCCAAAAGATCAATTGATCAAATTCAACTAGCTTGGGTTTAGGGTTGTGAGTGAATGTGATTGAAAGTAAATGTAAGTGAGTGAACTAGTTTTAGACCAATACCCAGGGTCAACCCTAAGGCCAAGCAGTCCTATGGGGACTCCCCTTGAGCTCCCCATATTGACCCCACCTACCAAGTTCTAGAGGTCAGGACCAATATGTGGAAATTCAAGTTGAGCAGAGAAGAGTTTAGAACTTCTAATGGTGAGGGTTCCTTTTCTAGTCCTCTAGGAATAATCAATAGGAAAGCCCTATGGCTAGACCCTAGACTACTAAAGAGGAAAGAGCTAGACCTCAACCAAAAATAAGGTCAACATCAGTTCGTGACTATTTTTGAGCGGTATTTTAAGGCTCCAAACAATTCAAACATCTCATGGAGTGCTTCAATGCATCTAGGCACTTTGCAAAGGCTCTTTAATGAAGAGATATGTCTCTTGGATGAAGGGACTTGTCTCTTGGTGTTAAAAGATGTGACTTTTGGAGAAAACATTGGAGAGAATGTTGAATTCATTTTGAAAGAAGGCTGGCCCAAATTAAAAGGAGAAGAGTCTAGAGATGAGAGGGGGGTGTCAGATTGAGAGGAAGGTTTTGGTGTGAGAGAAGTCTTGGAAGATTTTCTTCTAAGGTTATAAGAGGAGAGGGAAGGTGAGAGATTTCTTCTTCGTTACACTTCTAAGAGAGAATTGAGTGTGATTGTAAAGAGAGAAAGTGCTTAAAGGGAACTTCTAAGGATTTTTTTGGGAAGGAGTGTGAGATAAGTTGTGTTTTTTTCTTTTTTTATTTTGTAAACTTATTTTTATATATGAGATCTGTGTTTTGTTGTATCATTCTCATGAATTTTGAGTAGTCTTCTTTATCCTTCTCCTTACAATGAGTTATGGTTTTGTGTAGAATTAGTTTTATTTTGGAAGGTTTTAAATTTTAATAAATTGTGATCATTCGAACTCTGATCTTCATTTAGTTTTTGATCTTGCCAATTGAAAGGTTAAAATTTCTGGGAAACATAAGATACAGAAGGGCTATGCTTTCTATAGTAAAGTAAGAGTCACATTTAATTTCATGAGTTAGTATGTAATCCATGGGGTTGTGTGCAAATAAATAGGGAAATATACTTTGGTGGAGGTAGAATTGGAAACTTTTAAGTTGACAGATTAAAATCTTCAATTTGTTCCAGTTACTTGAAAACTAAAGCGAGAAGTGAAAGCTTTGGAGTGACAGCAAATATCCTCTCAACCTAATCACATATTTAGGAATCAAACTTTGGATTAGTCAATGTTCTTTATTCACTATCAGAGGGTAAAGAATAGGATTGCTCCTATTTGACACAATATAATTTTATATGTATTTTAAATGATTTTAATTTCTTTACACTACATAAAACTCATTATAAAAGGGAAGGATGCTTTCTTAAATTTGAACTCTTCATTTTAAAACTTTATTTAGTCTTTACAAGTTTACTTTTGAAGTTTAGCAGTTAGTTTATTTAACTTAGTTATTTTAATTGCATTTTATTTAATGCACATTAAATTTACTTTAGATTTGTTTTGCTTACTTAAGTTTCATAGTTTAAATATTGTGTTTAATGTTATAACCATAAGAATTTCTGACTCCCTGTGGGATCGATACTTAGGAATCCATTAGAGCCCTTTATTACTTGAGTGATATGTATACTTGTATTATTATTACTGGTTTGACATCTTAGAGATTTTAAAAGATAAAATTATTTATACTGAATTTATTTTTATTGAAATTGAACTGCATATTTATTATTTTTGTTGTCATGTTTGTATTGTAATAGTGAAAGATATTTACAACACACATCACATAATCACATGTGCATCAGTTGTCTCTGGAAACTTACCTTCCGATCCCCAGTGGGAGTCTCCATCTATTTCCCACCGGAGGCCTGTTTCATTTTCTCTCTTCCCTGCTCTTTGCATGTTGGCTTAGGCAGGCACATTAGTCTGTTGATCTCTTCGGTCAACGCTAATACGTGCGATATGCTTGCCTAGCATACGACACCTATTGAGGGTCCATTTGTTTACCTCACTTTTGGTTGAGGTCTAGTTTCTTCCTTAGAAGCTTAGGATCTAGCCATAGGACTTTCGTGTTGACTATTTCTAGAAAACTAGTAAAGGAACCATCACCATTAGAAATTTTGAAACTCTTCTTTGCTCAGCTTGAAGTTCCACATATTAGTTCTAAACTCTAGCACTTAGTAGGTGGAGCCAATATAGGGTAAACTCAAGAGGAGTTCTCATAAGACTGTTTGGCCTTAGAGTTGACCATGTGTGATGTCGCCTTGGTCACTCTCATGCACACATACACTGGATACCCCTCACTTATACTGACAACCTTAACCCTTAACAAAATAAGCTTAGTTGATCCCTTACTCTTTTTGAAAACTCATGTGAATGGTCCCCAAACTATTAGCTCTAGGCTAAGGTTTGGCTAAGACCATCGCATGGAGGACCCAAAGTGGGGGATCCCTTCGTCTCATGACTCACAAATAATTTCATGATTTCCATCTTATTGAACCTCAATTTTACCTAAATACACAATTTTACCCTTTTGCCCCTAAACTTTCCCATAATTACCACATTACCCTTGAAAACCTAAAATTCTCAAAATTCTCTAAACAAACCAAATTTGTTAAAAAATCTCCCCAAACTCTTCTAAACCATCCAAATTACCCAAAACACTCTAAAATTTTCTAATTACCAAAATACCCTCATAATTGACAAAATTACCAAAATACCCATTGATACAACAAAATAATATTTTATTTTAAGTATACATTTTATGCTTATTTTTTGTGATATTGCACTTTAAGGAAGGGTTTTTTTATGTTTTTCTTGTAGGTATATCAATTTTATGCATTTGGAGAAAAAATAGCAAAAATTAGAAAATTTGGAACCAAAACAACAAAATTTGAGATTCTTGCGCTTGAAGCACTATAACTGGTGCCTGAAGTGCCAATTTACAGAAAGCTAGTGCCTGAAGCACCATTAGACAAAGAGCTAGAGCTTGAAGTGCCAAATTTGATGCCTGAAGTGCCAAAACCTAGAACGGCGCAGTATTAAGCAAATTGGCGTCGAAAGCTCAATAACTAGCGTCTGAAGTGCCAAAGATGACTTTTTGCTGATTAAGGTAATTCATGATGAATTTTGTGTGAATTTTGAAAGGGACACTTGTTCTAAACACCCCATGGAGTGATTCAATACTTCTAGACACTATGGAAGGTTCTTTTATGAATGAATATGTCTCTTAGATCAATAGGCATGTCTTTTGAATTCAAAAGGGTTGACTTTTGAATAGAATATTTGGAGGGAAATTTGAATTGTTTTTGGATGGAGGCAGCCTCTAATAAAAGAGAGGGAATTCTAGGGCTTAAAAATGAGGCGTGATTAAGAGGCGAGTAAGAGCCTTGGGAGAGATTTTTGAAGAAGGCAAGAGAGAGAGAGAGAAAGTCAAGGGTTTGGAGATTTTCTTCAAGGATTGTAAGAGAAGAGGGAATACGAGAGATTTCTTCTTCATTAATTTTTGAAGAGAGAATTGAGAGTGCTTGTAAAGAGGGAAAGTGCTTGAAGAGAACTTCTATGGATTTTCTTGGAAGGGATTGTGAGATAAGTTTTGTTTTTTTTTTTATTTCTTTATTTTATAAACTTGTTTTTATATATGAAATATGTGTTTTCCCTTATCCTTCTCAAGAATTCTGAGTAATATTCTTTATCCCTCTCCCTACAATGAGATTTGGTTTGGTGAAGAATTGATTTCTTTTATACAGTTTTAATGTCAAAAATTTGTGATGATTTGAACTTCAATCTTCATTTAATTTTTGATCTGGCCAATTGAGATATTAAAATGTGTTGAGAAACATATGTTCCAAAAGGGCTATGATTTCTACAACATAGTAAAAATCACATTTGTTTCCATGGGAGAGGATGTCATCCTTGGGGTTGAGTACAAATAAATAGGGAAATATACGTTGTTGGATGCAGAATTGGAGATTTTAAGGTGACAGATTAAAATCCCCGTTTGGTTCAGCTGATTGGAAACTAATGCGAGATTGTTAGCCCTCAGGTGAGGGAGTAGTGGGAGCTCTGGAGTGGTAGCCGTTATCCTGTCAACTTAATCACAAAAGTAGGGACCAAACTCTGGATTAGTCAATGCTCTTTGCACTTGAAAGAGGATAAGGAATAAGATTGCTCATATTTGGCACAAAACAATATATATATATATATATATACATATTCAAATAATTTTAATTTCTTCACAAAACATATACCCATTGTAAAAGGGAATGATGCTTTCTTAAATTTAAACTTTCCATCACAATATCTTAGTTTTAATTTTCATAAATTTACTTTAAAAAGTTTAGCATTTAGTTTAGTTAACTTTGTCTCTCAACTGCATTTTAATTTGCATTCACTTGTTACTTAGTATTCAAACTTCGCACATTACTTTTCATATTTTTAAAATAGTACTTAACATTATAATCTTAAGAAATATGTACAGGCATTTCCAACTTTCCTATAGGATTGATATCTAGGACTCCATTAAAGCCCTTTATTACTTGAGAGATACGTATACTTGTGTTATCTTTAAAACGGGAATTGACAGTTTAAAAATTAATAAAAGACAACTATTTTCATTAAAATTATTTTGTTGGGATTAATTTGCATATTTGTTATTGTATATGTTGTGTATATTTTGTAATATTGAAAAATATTTGCAAAATTAACACACTAAATCCACCTGTATCAGTACACTAAACAAACACTCTAATTTTTTTTTTTGAATTCTTCCTTTTCAAGCAAACAAGCAATTACACACAAATATTAGCAATATCAATTTCTAAGTCTAGGTCTAACTGGTTCAACTAAAATTCTCCTAAGGAAACTATACCTTTGTTCCCCAGCAACAATGCCAAAAATCTTAGTGTAGCTCTAACTTAAGTCTAGATGCACTTGCACTCTGGGGCCAACGCAAATATAGGACTTTTGATTCCAGGTAATCAAACACACATGGAACGAGGTGTTTAAGTTTTTGGAAAAGTTCTAGCCTGCTAAATGTGTTCTTTACTTTGAAGTTGAATTGGTTTAAAGTTGTGATAACTAGTCCTATTGAATTACAAACTACTCTTAAAGGTTTACTCCTACTGAAATCCTACTTAATATGTTTAAATTGATGATAAACAAGTTAGAAAGCTACCTTCCCTTGGAATGATCTAAGTGGAGTGAAGAAAGTGAAAAATTATAAATTGTAAATGAGGCTAGTGACAAATAAGAGCAATACTCTTATTAACCTCTCTAGATTGCATAAATAAGTTTGGTTAAATTTGTTTTAATTCCTTAAACATCAATTTGAACCAATCAAAGAGTATTTTCCTAACATTTTCATCTCCTTGTAATTTACTTGGCTCATACCGTATAGCTCAACGTGACTAACTTAACCGTTCTTCCATAGCTCTGCTAAGTCATTATGGCGTCACAACGCTTTTTAACTAATTACTTGGCCAGAATGAAAAGTAAATGAAGACTTAAAGGTTACTCATCACATTAAAGATTTAAAAACAATTTTAAAAGCTTCCTTCATTCCTACACTTCCTACTTAATCACCATA